>NC_048302.1:72346728-72404975 GCF_013100865.1 Trachemys scripta elegans
AAAAGAGAAGACTGAGAGGGGACATGATAGCAGTTTTCAGGTATCTAAAAGGGTGTCATAAGGAGGAGGGAGAGAACTTGTTCACCTTAGCCTCTAAGGATAGAACCAGAAACAATGGGTTTAAACTGCAGCAAGAGAGGTCTAGGTTGGACATTAGGAAAAAGTTCCTAACTGTCAGAGTGGTTAAACACTGGAACAAATTGCCTAGGGAGGTTGTGGAATTTCCGTCTCTGGAGATATTTAAGATTAGGTTAGATAAATGTCTATCAGGGATGGTCTAGACAGTATTTGGTCCTGCCATGCGGGCAGGGGACTGGACTCTATGACCTCTCGAGGTCCCTTCCAGTCCTATAATCTATGAATCTATGGTAAGAGCTAATTTAGACCCCATCATTTTATATGTATAGTTGGGATTATGCTTTCCAATTTGCATTACTTTCCATTTATCAATGTTGAATTTCATCTGCCATTTTGTTGCCCAGTCACCCAGTTTTGAGAGATCCTTTTGTAGCTCTTCACAGTCCACTTGGGACTTAACTATCTTGAGTAGTTTTGTATCATCTGAAAATTTTGCTAACACACTGTTTATCCCTTTTTCCGGATAATATATGAATATGTTGATTAGGACTGGTCTCAGTACAGACCCCTGGGGAACACCACCATTTACCTCTCCCATTTCTGAAAACAGAACACTTATTTCTACCATTTGTTTCCTATCTTAACAATTACCAATCCATGAGAGGACCTTCCCTCTTATCCCATAACAGCTTACTTTGCTTAAGAGGCTTTGGTGAGGGACATTGTCAAAGGCTTTCTGAAAATCTAAGTACACTATATCCACTGGATCCGCCTTGTCCATATTTTTGTTTATCCCCTCAAAGAATTCTAGTAGATCGGTGAGGCATGATTTCCCTTTACAAAAACCATGTTGACTCTTCCCTAACAAATTATTTTCATCTATGTGTCTGACAATTTTTTTCTTTACTGTAGTTTCAATCAGTTTGCCCAGAACTAAAGTCAGGCTTACCTGCCTGTAATTGTCGGGGTCGCTTCTGGAGCCCTTTTTAAAAATCAGCATCACATTAGCTAGCCTCCAGTCATTTGGTACAGAATCTGATTTAAATGATAGGCTACAGACTATAGTTAGTAGTTTTGCAATTTGACATTTGAGTTCTTCAGAAATCTTGGGTAAATACTATCTGGGTCCGGTGACTTATTACTGTTTAGTTTATCAATTTGTTCCAAAACCTCTTCTAATGACACCTCAATCTGGGACAGTTCCTCAGATTTGTCACCTAAAAAGAATGGCTCAGGTCTGGAAATCTCCCTCACATCCTCAGCTGTGAAGATAGACACAAAGACATCATTTAGTTTCTCCACAACGGCCTTATCATCCTTGCATGCTTCTTTGTCACCTCAATCATCTAGTGGCCCCCACTGGTTGTATAGCAGGCTTCCTGCTTCTGATGTACTGAGAGGTTAGGGAAATAGAACCCGAGGACATTTTTCTACAGAAGAAAGGTTTGCTGAGCTGCAAAGGAAGCAGAACACACAAATTCATTTCTACAGTACAGGGCTTGACTTTGAATAGGGCAATATGCATAAATATTTAATTTAAAAAATTTAATCAGTGCAGACTTGGACATATTCCCCCTTAGTCTGCATTCCTGTTGTTCTGGGTGGAGAGAGGGTCTGATGCAAGAGACAATGGAGATCACCCCACACAGGGAAAGTTATCCACTATCACAGTCCAGTTGTTTTTACATTAGGATTAGAGACTGAACCCAAGCATCCTGAAAGTATCATGTAATTGAAACATGATTGTGTGTGTGTGTTTGCACTTGTTTTGAGAACTAGAGAAATTCTTAGTCTGCAGAAGTGCCTGGAATGGTTATTAATTCTTCAGAGGCTGGATGACCAAAAAGAAAAGTGAAGCTTAAATAGTTTAGAAAACACATACTCAGAAGCATGATCTTCCTAAACTCCTGATTGTCTCAAGAAAACAAAGTAGTGACTTTTGGTAGGAACTCATAAAAAATTTCCTCAATGGATTTGATTGCATCTCTTAACTTCATTAATGTCTCATCAATTATTACAGAGCACTTCTTCATAAAAAAGAGAAAATAAGAGAGGTAAAATATTGAAAGGTAGAAATACAGTACAAAACTCAGTGGATAAATGTTATTGCAAAGAATGAACACAAAATGGTATTTGAGAAATTAGGTGGTTATACTGTGTGAATGGACAATACCCATTTCAAGGATTACAACGTTGTGATCAGTCACTGAAAAAACAAAAAAACAAAACAACCAGAAACAGCTCCTACATTACTGAGGACCACAATTTCCATTGAAAATTAATGGGATTTAGGCTTCCAAATAAAATAGACACTTCTGAAAACTTCATGAATTAGTTTTAGTTTCACTTACTGAGCTGGGGTTCTGGAAACGATGCATATTGAGTTAATTATATTAGATAGCTAATATCAAAACAATTAGAGGTGGAAAAGACCTGTTAGGTTTTCTAGTCCATCCCCCCTAGCCACTGCAGTGTTAGTCCTGGGCTTAAAGTATATTTTCCAGTGCTTTGCTAAGTCTTAGATATTTAAAATAAGAGCTTCCAAAAATTAAGAAAATATTTCACAAGCCTTGACTGAGACGTTGAGGATTTTGTTAGTATTTTTTTTGGTAGTGATCAACCTACATTTTCCTAGTCTATATTTTATCCTATTACTTGTACTTCAAATTCATCCTCTTACACATCTCCTATCATCCTACACACACAAATTTGTATTGCATTTAGCAACTGTTCTTGGGGAATTTTTTGAGTTTGAGCTTCTTGTGTATAGAAAGTTACTTACATTTTCAACTCTTACGTTTTAAAATGTTGCACGATTCCCTTCTTTTCTCTTCTTACATGTTATGAAAGACTGAGTTTTCTATGAGCCCAATACAGCTCCTGCTGAGCTCAATGGCCAAAGTCCCATCAATGTCACTGATGCAGGATCAAGACCCATATTCCTAAAAGGAGTTTGTTACATGTTCTGTTTTGTTGGCAGTTAACCAAACCCTTCTGCTGGGGTGTGTGTGTGGGGGGGGGAACCATTGACTGCTTCATGTGTCACTCTGTGAGGGGGGGAGAAAATGTTCTATGGGCATGTTGAACTGTGAAGCAGTTGCATCTTAAAAGGGTGAGAAAAAACTTGCAGATAATTTGGCTATATTCTAATGACAACATTTTAGTTGCAATGAATAGGATAGATGTTTAGGGACATTTTAATGGAAATCTGGGGGGAGATTATATGTTGTTGAAGAAAAATGTTTTCACACATGCATATGCCATGTCCTTATGTGGTGCACATCTGGGACCTGATCTCATTACAATCAATGGCAAAACTCCCATGATTTCAGTGGAAGCAGGATGAGGATAAATGGCAGTCTGATGTTCAAAATAAGCTTTTGTTCTTTTTTCTGCAGATTTATTTTAATCTTCAACTGGTTTCTGTGTGCTACAATTTTATCACATACAATAACATCAATTTGCTCTGCTCTCTCTATAAACAGACAGTTCTATTTTTGTTTTATTAAATCAATCTCTCCAGTTACTCATATAGCCCCCATCACTGTGATATCCGAGTTGCTAGTTGCTGTGTTTATGTAAATTGTGCTGTCATTAAATATTTATGGAGACTAGACTGCTTCATGAAATCATACCTTCTTTGGAGTATTCTCCATTATGCCCAATTTGGATGATATTCTTGCTCTACTTGGATCATGCTGTCAGCACATAACTTCTGATGTGAAGTGGTGGGAAAATGCTCATTGACTTCAGTGGACTTTGGATTCATCTCACTCATCCCTAGCAAGGCCAGTTGTTTATGTACTTATTTGGACATCTTGCCTTTTCTATTCCCCAGAGGGAAGTCTGGACTCTATCCCTTTCTCTTAGCAAGTGCCATATGTAGATTATAATGTAGAATTGGACTTGTTTTTCAAAACAATCACTTTAATTTTTCGAGAGGCACAGGGCTGTGGGTTTTGGGTCTTGTTTTATTTGGAGTTTGCTTATTTGGGCTTTTTTGTAATAGGCTCTCTTACTTCTGTGCTGCTGCTGGTGACATATAAAATGTAACTTTGAAATGGGGTGCCCGGTCAGCAGCCACCGCTCTCTGGCCAGTGCTTAACTTGTGCCCCGGCTTGCCAGGGTTCTGGTACCTCTTTCATTACAAAGTAAGCACTGGTTTAAATGGTTGTAAGAGTGGTTTTGGTGATTGATTAGTGTAAATGTATATGCATGTCATTAGAATATTAGAATCTTTCTATCCACACTCCTGTTCAATTAAGAAAACAGACCCAAATTCCTGAACTTTCAGGTCCACCCACTTGGCACACTGTATGTTCGAATTAAGTCACGCTAGCTGCTCTTTTGAGGGTAAGCCAATGAAAGAGCAATATGCTGCCAAAAAATGGGTGAAATATGGAAAAAAATATAACAAAGTGCGGGAAAGAAAAGGAGTTGAAAGGTTGGATAAAGTCTGTGACAACAATAAAGTTGCATGTAAATTTTGCAAAACTCAAATTTGTGCACATGATGCAGACCTTGTGCAACATGCAGAGACTGACAAACATAAAACAAATGCAACACCATTTTCTTCTATGCACCTGACAGATGTTGGATTTACAGTATCGAAACCTTCAACCACGATGCAGCAAGCAGAGCTAAAACTGACCTGGCTACGTTGCCAGCCACTCGGTAGTTAGTTCTATAGATTACCTTGGGGAACTTGTCGAATCAGGTTTAGAGAAAGATGCAAGTCTGCATTGCACAAAATGGACAGTGTAAATAAACAATGTTATTGCTCCTTGAATGCCCTCTGACCTCGTCAAAGACATTGGTGAGCCTCAGTATTCACTGGTTATGCATGAGAGCACAGACATTGCTGCAGTAAAGCAGCTTTCCATTGTAGTGAATTATTTCAGTCCCTTCTTAAACAAAATTGTGTCTATGTTTTTGGGATTAGTCAGTTTGGGAAGTGAAACAACAGAAGCACTTGACACAGTGTGCTGTTAATTTTGGTGTAATGTTTGCTTTAGGAGATGCAAAACTTGACAACGCCGTTGAAGCTATTGTGAATAATATAGATGCCGAGGCTTCCTTCTTGAAGTGGCTAAGCAAGAACAGTCATGACTTCCAGCAAATATTAATCTGTAAATATCTGTCAGCATTCAGTCTGTCAGTTATTCTATCTCAGAGAAAACCTCAACATGATTATCTCCATGCTGAAACTTTTCAAAGGTGACTTAGGGGCCTTGGATGCACAGTATTAAGCCATCCACTTCTAGGAGTGGAAGAGCACAGATGACAATTTCAGAGCAGTTCTGGGTGGAAGTATACAATTTTCAAGACAGTAGTGGTGAAGGGTGCTTTAAAGAGCTCACCCTGTTTGCACTTTCCCAACTCACCATGCATCTGAGTAATGCTGATGTGGAATGATAATCATCTGAGAGAACACATGTGAAGTCCAAGCACCGGAACAGAATGGGTCACCAGACTCTGAGCAGTATACTGCATGTCTGCTATGGGTTAAGAAGACTGAGGATTTGTTGTAAGGATTTTGTCCCACATCGAGATATGCTTCAATGTTCAACATAGAAATGTACCATATTGAGGCAACAGAGAAGGATGGAAAGAGTGAAGATGACAATTTTTAATAATGTAAGTACACACGTGTACTTTAATTTTTTTAATATGCAGCATAATTAAACTACTAAAAAACATGGAATTTGTATAAACATCCCCGCTCCTCTCCCTCTGAAATGGATTGGGTTTGTTTTGAAAGGCAGTGCCACTTTTTTTTCCTGGTGAGACTTGGCAACAGTCTGCTGGATTAAAATTCCATGAGGGCAAGTAGTCAAGCAGCTGCATGGCAAAAGGCCATGTGCACTGTGTGGACTGGGAGAAGCTAAACCACAGGAGCAGAATTCTGGCTGTTGTTCCTAACTCTGAAGCATTCTGCAGCAGGTTGTGATATTTTTAATCCTTCAACAGGGAAGCTCTGGCAATGTTAATTATAGAAGGGAAAACTAATTCTTTTGTTTTAATTTTATACTTGGAATGTTTGATTTTAGCCAAACCATTTTAGTTAAATTGTCTCAACTAGTATGATTCACCAACTTTTCTTAGTTAAATGTGATGATGGGGAAAGTCCTTTATATTTTACCATTCTCAATTGTTTATTTTTCTTGTAACTGTTTTTTTACCAAAAAATCTGTATGTTTAAACAGTGTGGTTGGTTAATTAGCTGATAGGTTAATGAAATGATTTCATCAGAGAAGGAAGAGTCTGCATGGATTCCAGCTCACGATTTCTACAAACAAGAGGAAAGATTGTATTGTTGCAGTGGTTTTAACCCAGCAGATAGTATAAATTTTCATGATCAAAGACTGTAACTGAGACTCAGGAGAACTCAACCTGAGCTTCTGGGAATTCTGGGTTACTTCTCACTGTGTTTCTGTGGGGACTGACGTGTTTAGATTTAATTTGTTTTCTTAATGTATAACTGTAAAGATAATGTATGAGGCCTATAAAGCATGTTATGTTGTAAAAAATTAAGATTTTTTACTTATCATAAGATTCCATAAAGTTGGTACTTAAAAGGAATTAATTGAATTCTTGTTTTTTTAGGACTTGATTGTGGGGAGGCTGACCCTGTGCAGCCCTTGCTGAAAAGCCTCAGTCACTGAATTCTGGGTCTCCATGTGCTTTTCTACAGGAGTTGAGATTTTTTAGGCACTAGGAGAAGGACAATGAAGTAAACTCTAGGCCACCCAAAGGTTATACTTATACCTTGCATTCAGTGTCAATAGCATTGTTGTTGCTGTGGACAGGGACAGATCTCTTTTTTGTAGGCTTTTTCTCCTGTAAGTGATACCCAGCTGCTAGATTTTCTGAGTGGAAGATATCTAGCAAACGTAGGTGCCAAAAACAGAGATATGTGTCTTTAAACTTTTTTTAAAAAGTCATTTTATAGCTTTAGATTCTTTTATTGCAGGAATTGAGCTGGTGTCTTTTTTTTTTTTTTTTTAGGTAGGCTTTTTCTTCCAAAGCCGTAGCTAATTGTCTGCTGGAGAGAAGTCTGTGGGAGTTAAAGTACAAAGAAAGCAAATATAGCAGGTAATGAGGAGTGAGTGAAATAATCCTGAGGCAAATTTATTACAGATCCCCGGCATTGTCTATATTGCAGTGTAATGGTATGTTTACAGCAGAATGATATTTTTTGATAGCACCCTCTGCTGCTTCCATCTTTGTGGCAATAAGATACAGACCCATGTTTTAGCCTGTATATAGCTGTCCCACCACAGGAGAGGGCTCCAGGGGGCATTAAACACAACATGCTCCCACCAGTTTCCCAATGTGCAGGAGTGTACACATTATACCAAGACCTAGGAGCCTGCAGCATCTATTCAACTCTATAGACAAACAGCTCATTGCCTAGTGCAGAGATGGGTGGGGATCTGTCATGGATCCATAGTATCTGTGATACACTGCAGCTTTTAAACAGTCCCTTGGAGGAACCCCTTCAGTGTGCCAGACCCCCAAAGGGTCCTAGTTTTCCACAATACCTGTGAGACTGAGCCTCTGGGTTTCAGTGGTCTAGTTTCACACCATGAACTCTGCCCAGCGAGTCCAACTGAGAGAGACTCCTGGTCAGAGACTTTTTGCCCTGTTTCAGGGATCAGTGATAAGAGATACAAGGGAATGAGAAGTCTCCTTGAGTTTTCTGCCCCTAACTTGTGCACCTATGCAGGGACAAAGAGTAATTTGGCCCTGTATTTAATCTACTTTTTCTATGGGCTGGTCTACATTACGGATTTTTGCTCTGGTGTAGCTGCACCAAAATAATTACACTGGTACAAACCCCTATTGTAGCTGCATTGGACTACCAATAGTATGACATGCTCCAGCCTGGCTTCATAGCTGTTCCATGGAAGTCCATGGGCAAGGACCCCTTTTTGGGATGAAGGAGAAGGGCAGTGGTCCATAGCAGGACCCCCTAAAACGGCTGGTGGTGCAAACAGCTGCCTAGCATCACTGAAATTATCAGGAGGAAGAGGAGAATAAATGTCAGTCTTCTATCAGAAAACATCATTAGGGAAATTAGGATCAAGGGGAAACAAGGAAGTGACTGGGGAAGAGACCAAGGCTCCTGGAAATAAACTAAAACTACCAGACCAATTCAGATATAGACCCCATTAAATCTGAATAGCCTCCACCTCCATCCATCCATCCTACTCTAAATAAATTTAGAAAATAAATCTGGGGTGCTTGGATAAATGGTTCCTGTTTAGGTTTCTCTCTAAACAGCAAGGAAACAATATTTATTTTCTCTTTCCTCTTAAGGAGCATCACATTTCTGATATTTTACAGTTCTAAAAGTTTTCAAGATCCATGTCCTGGGACTGAGATTTTTACATAGGTCTTCTACTGACTTCAGTAAGAGTTTGTGTGAAACAATAGGATATGGCTTCTGAAAATGTTGCAGTTCCTTTTGAGAAACAAACTCATACAACAGCTTGTATCTTATGGGTCTGCAAAAGCTTTCAATTTATCCTGTAGATTTCACCCAAAATTAGTGTTGACCTTGTATATGATATTGACATATACAGCTGCAGCCATACTATAAATAGCATGTACTGTACTTATCTCTTCATTATTATTTATTTGCATTTCTATAGTGCCTAGGAGTAGGAGTCATGGACCAGAACCCCATTTTACTAGGTACTGTACAAACAAAGAACAAAAAATTCCTGCCCCACAGAGCTTACAATCTAAGAGAAGTCGGAAAAGACGTATATAGAAAAGAGTACATGTTAAAATGAAACAGTATTGGTCAGCATAATAGGAGTAAGTCATCATCAAATAGTATAAATAATCCATAATCTGGCAGTTACATTTCATGAAAAAATGAATGCTATAACACTTTAAATTCAGCAGTAGTAATTCACACTCATGAATATAGTTTGTTACTTTGTAACAACTTGTGAGTAATTGCTGCAATCAGAGCTATCAATCAACCTCAGAAATAAAACAAAGGCAAAAACAACAGATTGTCTTTCTCCCACAATCAGTCGGAGTATTTCAACATCTCTGCTGGAAAACCATGCGTAAGAGTCTTCTTGAAAGAAAATAAGTTACCGATTTACATTATTACTGTATTTGGAGGGACAGAAGACTTTGAAGGGCATTTTATTCCTGTCTCCATTAATATTACTCATCAGTAATTTGGTTTACATAGCACTCTCCCCCGTCATCAAGGTTTGCAGAGCATTGAATACCATAAAAACTCAGAGTAGGTAACAAGTCATAAGGCCCATATTAATCACAGTTAAAAATATATTTGAAATTTATAAAAGCCTTCTGGTGTTTTCTAAATATGGGGAAACATACCATGAGGGATTAAATTCCTCATCCCTAGGGCTACAACAACAAACTGGACTGGATAGCCATCTGTCTTGGATGGTTTAAACACAACAAACCTTGCATCTTGGCAGGGGGTTAGACTAGATGACCCTTGAGGTTCCTTCTAATCCTATACTTCTGTGTAAGACATAACCATGTACCAGTTTAAAGCACTGAGGCACTAAGAAACAGGCAGTATTTGGACAAGATTCAAGGAGGTGGTGTCAAAAATACCCCAAATCTATGCTGTTTATGGCTTTTAAAACCAATCAAGCAACCTCTCTTTGCAAACAGTCCATTTAATTTATCTACAGTAGAGCACCATGTTTGGGTGCTTTCTATAAAAGGTGTGGGTAGGCCATCACAGGATCATGTTATGATATTCTAAGCAAGCTACAAGTAGCTCAACTGCTGAGCTGTAATCCTTGTTTAGTGGGAGCTAATAGAGTTTTGTGGTCAGGAGGCACATGCTTCAGTTGCCAATTTATCATAGGATAAATTAAGGTGCAGTATGTGCCAATTGCACAATGAAAAAAGAACACTTTCATATCACATCTGAGACATGTAGAGAACATAAATTTAACCTGATCTATACCTCCAGACAAATCCGTCACACCATCAGGGACAAAACAGAGTTTGATATCCTTGATGAGGTTGAGTTAGCTCCAATACATCCCGCTAATAATTTAAGCATTCTACCCAGTAGAGCAGAAACTTGAAGTCCACAAGTTCAATATTCTGATGATACCCTGCTTCATCTGTGGAAATGATCTTCTTGAAGTTTTACATATCAAGGAGAAGTAGGATACTGAGGTATGCTACATTTCTAATCCTTAAGTGCTGAAATACATTTGTCCATTACTGCAATGACTTCTGCTTCCCAAGTAAGTTTGAAGAACTGGAATGCTGTTCCAGACATACAAGCAATACACAAGACACATAGAAAGCTTCCTGGCAGTGATGATAATATTCAAATACACCTGGAATAAATTGCCTTTCCCAAAAGGAAGATTGATGATGGGTAGTAATTGGCAAACACGATGCTGTCAAAAAGAGCTGCTTTGGGGGAGGGGAGGGGAGGGAATCTCTGCCTATTTAAAGATGGTCAGCTTCCTCTTAATGAATGAGGTATTGATAATGCTTGCACAAATTGATTGTGCTGCCATTTGTGTTTGCTGCCTTGATGGATAAGGGTCAGAACTGCAGATCATGTTCCTCAAGGAACTCAGAAGACTCTGGACACCCTCATCTGATACCATGTTGAATTCAGCCAGGTAGAGACTGTCCAGGGGTGCCTATAGCTCTCACATCAAATGTCCCAGAGACAATTTACAGTGACTCACATTTAAAAAAAAATCAGCTTTAAAAACTCACTACACTGTGGTATCAAATATTGCAGTCCTCCTACACTTGGCACAGGAAATAACTATGGTAGCAAGGTAGCATGACATTCTAATGACCAGCATGGAATCCAAATGTGTAAGGGAGCAGGTTAACTTGCATACCTATCCCATGTGTATTTGTTGTGAGAATTAATCTAAGACGAACAAAAAAAAGATCATCTGTCATGAAAAGTGTGTTCAGATGGCTGCAATTTTTTCCAGCATTGATTTTGTGTTAGAGAATGCCTGTGATATCACACAGAAGTTTTGCTCTTTTATGATTGGATAAGTGTATGCCACAGAGTGCTTTTATAATTAGAATAGGAGTTCTTTTTGACTTTCAAAAGGTTTATTAATAATACTTCTGTGCTTGGATACAGTATGTGCACAAAATACCTAGACCAAAATTCAAGTAAATTATATAGGCTGAATAATACACTGTACAAGCTTTGAATAAAAGATTGTATATGTGCATTTCTCCACATTTCAGCAACCATGGTTTGGCTGCTGGCTCTGCTGTCAAAAGATTTTAAGGCCAAATCCAGCAGAAAATATCCTCCATGTTCCATGCTGATAATGCCCTGCGAAGATGTAGAAGCTAGTTCATTAGCAAATCAGCCTGCCTGAGAGAGAGACTGGGCTGCTGGGAAGGGAAACTGTCTCTTCACTAGTTCCTTCACCACTACACTTGGAAGTAGCAGAGAACATATGAGTTCTTTCTTCTTCACTCTTCCAATCCCTGTGCTGGTTTTGGATTTTTCATCCCCATTGGAAATTCCTACAGCTTTGTTCTTCTACATTCCCCCACGAATAGCAATTAACAACCTAGATCACCGTGCTACTTACCTGAGAATAGAGGAGAGGGATCTCCTGTCTCCTTCTGAGGTTCTATTGCTGGCAAGTATGCTGCAGCTGCAGACTGAATAATTGCTGACGCTACTGTGGGCTATTTGAAAAAAGACCTGCTGACGGTCCTCCCTCCACATTGCTCACTCATCAGTTTACAGGGCTAAGGGTATGACTGTTGGACCTGCACAACCTTCTTTAGATGAAAAATTAAGGGCTGACAACTGAATACTCAGATTTTTAAAGCTTGTGTGTAGTAATATATACATTTCAGTGTTAGTTTTCAATGTTTGAAAATCAGTTGTTTTTCCAAAATCCAAAAGTTTATTCCAAAAATGAATTAGAAAAAAATCTTAATTTTTGACCAAAAATGGTCCCCCTGCCCAAAAAAAAAAAAGTTAAATGCAGGATTGGTTTCCTTTTTAGAGAGCTTCAACTAAAAGTTCTGCTCTGTTTTTTTTTTTAAAAATCAAAGTCTGGAAAAGATACCTTACAATGAGAATTTAAAATACTTAAGCTAAATAGACTATCAAAGAGAAGTCTGAGATGAAGTTTCAGTTTCTTAATATTAGAGGACTATTTATCTAGCAGACAGTCATAACAAGTTCCAGTGGCTGGATGTTCAGACTGGAAACAAGATGCACATTTTTAACAGTTTGCATAATTAACTGTTGGAACAGATTACCAATGGATGTAGTAAATTCTCTATCATTCTAAATTTTTAAAGCAAGATTAGATGTCTTTATTAAAGCTCTACCACTAATTATTGATCTAATTACAGGAATTGTCACACTAGATGACCATTTTCCATTGAGTTCTCCACACCACCACCACCCTCACCAAATAACAACAATGTGGTGATGGTGCAAACCTGACATGAAACATAAGAGTTTCACCATGCTCCTGAAAACTAAAGGCCAAGATTCACTACCACCTAATGAGTTGTGACCAGGGTTCTGGGGGGTGGGGCGGGGGAGGGCAGTATGCTGAGATTGCTCAATTAGGGCAACTGCAAAGAATGGGGCAGACAATCCCCCAAACTGGTGGTTATTCTAATACTTAGATTCACCAAGCCAGCAACAAAACAGCTTGTATAATACCTTATTGGTTACCCAAGTCAAAAACAGTTCCCTTAAACTTTAAGGCTTAAAGCAACCCAGCATTAGGCTTCCACACAGATAACCAAGTCTAATATGATGAGGTTACTGAAATCTTGTTCATCATTTAAAAAGATCTACCAATCCCAAAGGATCGGACACATTACCCTCCAAGTTAATGAATATTTCAGATCTTTCCCAAATACACGCTTATAGCCAATTCTTATTAACTAAACTAAAATTTATTTAAAAAGAAGAGAGAGTATTGGTTAAAAGATCACTGAACATGCAAACATGAATAAAGTTCTTAGGTCAGTTTGATAGTAGAGATGGTGAGCTTTAGAGTTGCAAATAGTTTTTAGAATTATTCCATAGCTTTAGCCCAATGTTCCATATCAGGGTGATCCAGAATGGGACTGGAGACCTTAGTCTTTCAGCTTACACTTCCCCTGATGAAGCTTAAGCAGATCTGAGATAAAAGGTCCCAAAAGCCCTTTATACATTTTTCTGGGCCTTTTGAGAGCAGGCAGTCCTCTGGTGAACAATAGTGTCTTTGAAGCAACCTCCTATTTCCTAAACATCACCAGTAAATAGTTACATGGATTAACATAAGACAATTGCTTATCTCTGCCATTTGCAGGTAAGAGAAATTAAGTCAGTGATATCACTACATTCACAGTTCATTTAAATGCTAATATATTCTTTTGATCTCTGAATTAACAGAATACAGCCATAGGAACTGGTTGTTTACCTCTAACAATATATATGTAAACACACAAAAACACAAACATTATTTATTAATTAATATGTCTCTAAAGGTTGAATCTGGGTCAATTAGTCTGCTAGTTGTGTAACCCTTTGTGGCCCTGTGTCACATGAAGTTTATTGGTTCATTCAGTCATGACATTTTGGGGTTCAGTACCAAATTTAAATGTTGCTCTTTTTCCAATATAATGGGATGTACAGTACACAATGTGCATGTATTGGATCTGAAAGATTACTAACAGTTTAAGGAATAGGTTTACATTTAAGATGATAATTTTGTTATCTGCTTAATTTGACAGTAAGCAAACAACACTATGAATAGAGAATTACTTTCCACTGTACATAGTCCCACCTACTAAAAGGAAATTATGAGAGTAAAGGAAGAGCTAACTTTTCTGTGTCCAGACTGTTTTTAACTTGTATACTAAATTTGTCTTTTTTCCCTTGCATGTATTTTAAACTGGCAGTCAGGGAGTGGTTGAGAATAGATACAAAAGAATGCATTGAAGGATACACGGAGAGCTGCTCTGAGAGAGGAGTTTGCTTTCTTTTCTGGTTGGAAAGACCTTAGCACATTAGACCACTACTTAAATTAGTAAATAAAAAAGAGTGGCTTAGTGGCATTAAGATGTCTTCCAACTCTTCAGTAAAACAAGCTTTAATCCTGCCTCAGGTTGGGTTTAGGGGGGAGGTGAACTAGATGACCTCTCAGGATCCCTTCCAGTCCTACGTTTCTATGATTCTGTGACAAGGCTGTGGAACCCTTCTAGGATATCACTCTCCTTCCCCTTATCTACTGTTCAGACATACACACATTTTATATGCAGTCTCTGTGATTGCAATTCTTGCCTGAGTTTAGACCACTCATACAATACAGAAGTTCAGTCTCTTTATTGACACAGTACAACTTAAAAATTGTAGAATTTTTTCCCCTTGAAACTCCGACTACAATAGTGCCATACGAATGCCAGTTCTCACTTTCAGGTGATATTGTAAATAAGGCCTTGGCTACACTTACCCGGTAGTTCGACGGCTGGAAATCGAACTTCTGGGTTCGACTTATCGCGTCTAGTCTGGACGTGATAAGTCGAACCCGGAAGTGCTCGCCGTCGACTGCGGTACTCCAGCTCGCCGAGAGGAGTACCGCGGAGTCGACGGGGGAGCCTGCCTGCCGCGTGTGGACCAAGGTAAGTTCGAACTAATTCGAACTAAGGTACTTCGAACTTCAGCTACGTTATTCACGTAGCTGAAGTTGCGTACCTTAGTTCGAATTAGGGGGGTAGTGTAGACCAAGCCTAAGTTAGCAGCAGTATCTCCCATAAATGTAAACAAACTTGTTTGTCTTAGCAATTGGATCAACAAGAAATAAGACTGAGTGGATTTGTAGGAGGGGAACTGAAAAATACTATTTATTTTGTTTTTTATAGTGCAAATATTTTTAATAAAAATATAAAGTAAGCACTGTACACTTTCTATTGTGTCGTAATTGAAATCAATATCTGAAAATTATAGAAAAAATCCAAAAATATTTATAATACATTTAAATTGGTATTCTATTATTGTTTAATTAAAACTATGATTAATCGCAACTATTTAACTAGATTAAAATTTTGTTTTGCATTAATTGCATGCATTAACTGGGATCATTTGACAGCCCTAATTCCACAACCTCCCTTGGAAGCTTATTCCAGAGCATAACTATGTTATGAAGTTTTTCCTAATATCTAACCTAACTCTTCCTTGTTGCAGATTAAACCCATTACTTGTCCTATCTTCACTTGACATGAAGACAAATTGATCACCATCCTCTATTTTCTGGATTCTTTAATACCCTTCAAAAGGTTAATTTGGACTTTGTGACATGGCTGGATATCCACACCACTGAAGATCTGCCAACATCATTTGGCCGCCTGCAGGGGGCATCAGGGGTGAGAAGGTCTGTGATACAACACCCAGCCAGTTGGAGGTATTAAAGTAGTGAGTGCCCCATTACAGCCAGATTCTGATACTCATTAAGTAGAACCTTAGTCCTTGAGAAGTCCCACTGAAGTAAATGGGACTGTTTGTGTTGTAAGATACAATACAGTGTGGAGAAAGAGTATCAGACTCTGGCCTTATGTTCTGAAAAATAAAGAAAGAGAAATACTACTAGTTTGTGAAGAAAAATATAATACCCAGTCATGCACATGAAAAAAATGGAAGCAAAATCTTCAAATTGTCTACTCTAATTAGAGAGGACTGAATAGGTTTGTTTGTTTTTAAAGACAAAAAAACAAAACCCAAAATTGATTTGTTGATTTTTTTTGTGAATAAAAACAGCCAAGTTCGCAGCACCATGATTCATGGGATTCATATTATTTATTTGCAAGAATTTATTACTGCTAGGTATTGTGATAAAGTTCCTCCTCTATCTTGGTGGGTCCTGCGCTTATTGGCGGATTTTCTTGCCTCAGAGATTCACCATGTGGGTTGGGGAACAGCCCAGAGAACTTCCCCTCTGGAAGAACCCACAGTCCAGGTCAATTGGGAGGTTTGGGGGGAACCCGGGCCCACCCTCTACTCCAGGTTCCAGCCCAGGGCCCTGTGGACTGCAGCTGTCTATAGTGCATCCTGTAACAGCTGCATGACAGCTACAACTCCCTGGGCTACTTCCTCATGGCCTCCTCCAAACACCTTCCTTATTCTCGCCACAGGACCTTCCTCCTGGTGTCTGATAACACTTCTGTTCCTCAGTCCTCCAGCAGCACACCCTCTCCCTCTCAGCTCCTTGCGCCTCTTGTTCCTCACACTCCCCACACAAACTGAAGTGAGCTCCTTTTTAAAATCCAGGTGCCCTGATTAGTCTGCCTTAATTGATTCTAGAAGCTTCTTCTTAATTGGCTCCAGGTGTCCTAATTAGCCTGCCTGCCTTAACTGGTTCTAGCAGGTTCCTGATTACTCTAGTGCAGCCCCTGCTCTGGTCACTCAGGGAACAGAAAACTACTCATCCAGTGACCAGTATATTTGCCCTCTACTAGACTCCTGTACACCACTGGTCTGGGTCTGTCACAGTATTCCTGAAATTGCAAATTCTGGAAGTTTCACAAATTTCAGTACAAGTGTAAATTATTGCCCTAAAATTCATACTAAAATTGTGGTGATGTTTGTTTCCCAATATTCACCTGTTTTAAATGTTTCCATCTTCTAATCAGGAAGCAGGAAAAATATCATGCGACTTACATGACCAATCACATAACAATCAATCAAACCAAACAGTATGTGAGCAGCTCAGAGTCAGGAAAATGAAAAACAAATTTGCAAATAATCAGGATAAGCTTGCAAAGGATTTGATGACCAAAAACATGTTAAAAATGTAATGAACATTATTCATAATGAATAGTTCAATCAGATCTTGTTCAACTTAAGTACTACATGTGATTTCTCAATAAGATACCAGCGTAATATCACTGAAAACACTATCATTGAAACATTGAACAAGTTCTATGGTACGTCTGCAAATTGTTTAAATGAAAAAGCCTCAAAGTTTGTAGTAAGCACTTTTTAAGTCAGTCACTTAATAGCATAGAGGCCATAGGCTCCCGTCAATCATTCAGCAAAGACAAAAATGGATTGGTGCAAGTTATGAGTACAAGAATATCTGGAAAGATTACATTGAAGAAAAACATAGTTATGTCATATGGTATCACATAAAGTTATAGCACAGATACAGGAGTTGCCATGTCAGATTGGACTAGTGGGTACATTTAGTGTGATACCCTTGTCTGAAAACGGCGAATACACTGCTCTACAGCCAAAATGCTTCTGAAATAAATGTAGTCAAACTTTACTAATTCTGGGTCACTGAGAACGAAAATGATGCTTTAAATTGTTGATTGGCTCTAGTTTTCAAGATATGGTATTGGGTCAGTATATACGACCCTTGACTTGGGAATGGCGGAGGACAAGTGAGTTTTAAAGGGAAGGGATCTCAATTTAAACCAGAAATGACTAAAATACATCTTTGACTGGATCTATGAATAAATCTATGACTGGGTTTGGACAGTACTTGCTTTTTAGGCAAAACAATGAACGATGCAATCTGAAGCTGGTATTGCGTCAGACATTATATGAATTGCATCATGTTATTCCTAGAAGTCATGGATGATGCAATCATAATGAAGCTTACATCACTCTGCTGAACAAATTGCCCTATATCAGCTCTAGAAATCATACAGTGTCATGCTCTCTTATTTGTCAGTGTTTGATTTTGGAAAGGGACGCATTTCTGTTTAGCCAAAGTGAGCAGCGATGCCTCGTACTTATGTGAACAGTGCAGATAACATCTGCTATGTTTGTGGTGAAGTGACTTTTGCATCACAAAAGCGCAGTATAACCACTATGGTTAAGAAAGTCTATCACCTTTATTTTGGCTGCAAAATTGGAGATCAGGACAAGAGGTGGGCCCCACACATATGCTGCAACACTTGTGCAACAAATCTTCGCCAGTGGTTGAACAGGAAAAGGAAATCTATGCCTTTTGCATTGCCAATGATTTGGAGAGAGCCAACAGATCATACCAGCAATTGTTACTTCTGCATGGTGCCTCCAGTTGGGAAAGGTGTGTCAAAGAATAAAAAGTGGACGGTGCATTATCCAAACATTCCATCAGCTATACGCCCAGTACCCCAGGACTGCCGGTTCCTTATGCATCAGAATCATTCTCACTTGAGTCAGACGAGGAAGAGGAAGAGGATGAAACTTCTGGTCCTGAACCATCAATGTCACAGGACCCACATTTTCTCCCAACCTCCTCCTCTGAACCACACCTCATAACACAAGGTGAACTGAATGACCTTGTCAGGGATTTGGAACTACCCAAGAGTAAGGCAGAGCTGTTGGGCTCCAGACTACAGCAGTGGAATCTCCTGGCAGGTGATGTTAGGGTTTCCATGTTCCGTGACCGTCAAAAGGATCTTGTCCCATTCTTCTTCATGGAAGGTGATCTTGTAGCCTGCAACAACATTGATGGTGTGATGGCAGCCCTCAACATCGTTCACGATCCAGATGAGTGGAGACTGTTCATTGATTCATCGAAGACGAGTCTTAAAGCTGTTTTACTGCATAATGGCAATGTTTTGCCATCAATTCCAGTTGGTCATGCAGTCCATATGAAGGAAACCTATGATGAAATGAAACAACCTTTGAGGTGCATAAACTATGTCCAACATCAGTGGCAGCTTTGTGGCAATTTGAAGGTTGTTGCTCTCTTGCTTGGTCTGCAGACTGGATACACAAAGTACTGCTGTTTTCTCTGCAAATGGGATAGTCGTGCAAGAGATTCCCACGACATCAAGAAAGATTGGCCACTCCAACAGTTATTGGAGCCTGGGAGGAAAAGTGTTCAGCATCCACCACTTGTTGAATCAAGGAAGATTTTGTTACCACCCTTACACATCAAGCTGGCTCTGATGAAGAACTTTGTCAAGGCCATTGACAAAACACAAGCAGCTTTCAAGTACCTCCGTGGAAAATTTCCAAGGTTAAGTGGAGCTAAGATAAAGGAAGGTGTCTTTGTCGGTCCTCAGATTCGTGAACTTCTTCGAGATGATGCATTTGACCATGCACTGCGTGGCAAGGAAAAGACGGCATGGAAAGCCTTCCAGTTAGTGGCAATAAATTTTCTCGGAAAGAACAAGGCAGACAACTACAGGTTGTTGGTGGAAAACCTCCTCACGGCATACAAAAACCTTGGTTGCAACATGTCACTAAAGATACATTTTTTGCACTCTCATCTAGATTTTTTTCCACCGAACTGCGGAGCAGTGAGCGATGAGCACGGCGAGCGATTTCACCAGGACATTGCAACAATGGAGAAACGCTATCAGGGCAAATGGAGCCCAGCAATGCTTGCAGACTATTGCTGGACAGTGACAAGAGATGCTCCATTTAATGAATACAAGTGACAAGCCAAGAAGCGCCGAGTAGACACTGAATAGGACTAAACTATGTACATAATAGTTTTTTGCCTTTTTGTTTCATAATAAATTTATTTATATAACCCTTTTGCTGATTTTTAAAGTGTTACATAAACAGGACAGGTGAAATATTATCATGTAAAGCAACCATAAACACATGAAAAGACCTAGGTTTACAATTTATGATTAAAACTCTACTATCTACACAATATACATAGACATAAAATGTAAAAACTTAAATATCTTAGAAACAGTAGCCAATCAGTTGTTTTAATTGTCATATTTGAATTCAGCACATCAAAATACATAATAAATAGCACATTTTATCTCTGAAGCAGACGACTTCTCAAAAATTGTAGACCAGCGATATCAGATGTCTTAGAAAATGGTGCAAAACGTCCTGCCATGGAAAATTGTAGAAAAGTCTACCAATAGGAGAACTATATCTAATCCCTGTCAGCTAGTGGCTAGCTTGAGCAGTAAAGCATGAGTGTTTAAACCCTTTATACTAGATTTTTAAAAAATGTAACTGTGAAGGTTCTTTTCATGTGTTCTGTAAATCAGTATTTCCTTTTGTCTATTTTAAACTATTTTAAATTGTTTTAAACCAACTGTTTTGCCTGTATTAACTATCCCCATGTTCTTGTAAACTTGTGACATATCTGCTTTAATTTCCTATTTGAGTTAATGAGAACCAAGTCAATGGAGTAGCCTCTGCAACTGAAATCATGTAGTGTATACTGATTGCAGTAGCTCCAGACACTCACAAGGTACATCTATCTTCTTCACCCATGGGGCTGAATGACAGCAGGCAGCCAGGGGCCTGTCGATGCAAACAGCAGTGTGCATCAGACTCATTCCCTATCAGCAGGTCTATAAGTATGACACCTGCCTCCATTGCTTACTTGCAAGCCATCTGCAATATTACCATTGTTTCTACTGCCTTTTCTAGCCAAGCCCCTTGCCCTAGTTATGTAGGTGTCAGGTGTGCCTGGCAGGATGTTATGTCAGCTGGCTTCTTGTAGACTTTCTGCTCTATTTCAGACACATGTACAATTAAGAAAACTGAAGGTACAATATGGTTCATAGATATTCTTGGTGAAAAAACAGAGGACCAGATTCACAGGTGATGTTTGAAGAGATTCTAGTCACACTTAAGTAAGTAGATGTATGAGGGTGTACTACTTTAATCCTTATGTCTACTGCCGCAATTCACAACAGGTATTTGATTGAGTGACTATTTATGCTACTATTAATAAGCTATTCATTAAGGAACTACCTGAAGCAATCTCAGAACCATTAGCAATTGTCTTTGAGAACTAATGGAGCACAGTGAGGTCCCAGAGGACTGGAGAAGGGCAAATATAGCAAATATATCTTTAAAGAAGGAGAACAAAGACGACCCAGAGACTTATAGACCGGTCAGCCTAACTTTGATAGTTGGAAAGATACCATTAAATAATTTGTTCCAATCAGCTTGTAAGCACTTAGAGAATAAATGAATTATAAGGAATAGCCAGCCTGGATTTGCCAAAATAAATCACGCCAAACCAAGCTAATTTCCTTCTTTGACAGAATGACTGGCCTACTGGATGGGGGAAAACAGTAGTTGTGAACTCCTCAAAACAAAACAAAAAATCCTATTTTTACATAGCTGTATGCTCTGTGAAGAATAGTCTTTCCTTCTTATACAATTTGCAATTATAAATAATAATCTGGAATTCCATCCATTCCTGATGCACTGTTGAAAGAGTATTTTTCTTTAGCATTCTGTATGCACTGATATCTGAACCACTCACTGCTCTTGTGATCAGTGGAGTTTTTATGGAACGTTATCATACTGAGCTGAGCCTGGTAAGTAGAATAGTATCTGCTTCATTAATGTCTGTTTGTCCAACCACATAATATATATTTGAAAAATCTGAGCATTAAATATTCTAGCACTTATGTAATAAAGCAACTTGCTCTAAACTATATTTTCTTTTATAATGAAAAACCTAATCAACAAACCTCACAAAAAGTTACTCAACATTTATTTGGCTTTACAGAAACTGAGACAAACTTCCTGCTTTTACAGTTGTGCTGTCAGAATGCTGTGTTGTAGTAGGCTAACGATCAATCAATCAGTCAGCCAGTAAAGATGCTTTGAGAAAGACATTTCAATTAAAGGATGGAGTGCAGGTCCATGAAATGGGCCCACTGTTCATTGTCATTCTGACTAATACATATAACACTGAACATATACAATCTATTTAAATGTGCACTTGTTTAGAACATGATATGCAGTATATAAAACATCTATGCTGGTGTACAGTCATTCAGAAGACACTTTTTTCAAATGGGTAATACTGGACAAAAGAAGGAAATTAGGTTGATTTGGCATGCAATCTTCTTGACAAATCCATACTGGCTATTCCCTATTACCCTATTATCCTCTAGGTGCTTACAAATTGACTGTTTAATAATTTGGTCCAATATCTTTCCAGGTATTTAAGTTAGTCTGACTGATCTATAACTGCATGGGTCCTCTTTGTTTTCCGGTCCCCTGGGACCTCACCCATCCTCCATGAGTTCTCGAAGGTAATTGTTAACTATTCCAAGATTGCTTCAACTAGTTTAAGTACCCGAGGCTGAATTTCATCAGGCCCTGTAGACTTGTTATGCAGGGAAAAATATATAAATGCAGCATTGTTGTGACATTTATTTCATATTAAACTTCTTGCTGTAAGGGTGACCACAGAACGCGCATAAGATTATTGTATGTCACAGATAGAATATTTTAACTATAGGCAGCCTTAGGTGTAGGTTGAACTATTTTTAGTGCACCCAGTAGGGTTTTTTGGTCTTAAAGGAGGCTCTGTAAGTGTGTCCCTAAGGAGTGAAAAGTGAGTGGTGTTGAAAAGGAAGAAGTGAACAATAGCAATGTTTGAAAGGGTGAATACAAAGATAACCCCAAAAAAGTATTATAATACTACTGTTGAGCTAGATCCTGTTCCCACTGACATCAGCCACAAGGATGGAGTCCTTAATTCTTAAATATGATCTCTACACAAATGCTGCCTTTGAATTTTAATTAACATAAAACCTAATTATGTCTTATAGGTCAATTTCTGAGCTCAGGTACTTATCGCTGAAACATCATTGAAATCCAATTAATGGGGTTGTATAGGTGCAAGTCACATGGTAACAGAATTATTCCTCACACTTTCTGAATGTAAAATCATATTTTAGTAGCAAATCTAACAAGTACCCATACTACAACATAAACAGTTGTGATTATTCCTCCTCATCCCTAGCATTCTGCAATAATAATAATAATAATAATAAATAATCTTAACCAGTTAAGCAAATAGGTGTCGCATTAAATTATTACAATGTACTGGATACTGAGTTTTTCAACCATGCAGATCAGCTGATGATCTTTTAGCTATTCTTTGCAGCTCCTTTGGAACTTGATCTGGCAAATCAGGTATGCTCAGTTACTATGGTGATGAGTCATACGAATAAGTGGATAGACAAAAAGGTTACACATGGACCACAAAGTTTTATAAGGGAAATTGCATTCCTACAGAGATTTGATGATCTGTTGCTGAATTCCTATCAAAGCCAGGTAACGGCACCACTTTTTTTCTTAAATCTGCTCTTCTGGTATTTTGTCCAATCAATTTTATTACTCTTTCCCTTTATTTCTGTTTTAGGTGTGTTTGTGACCAAACCATCTAATTTAATTAGTGATTACCTCCTTCACTAATGGCAAGTATTAATTTTGACTGGAATTTCTCTGCCCTGTGCTGACTGGCTGACCTCTTAGTTCCTCACATCAGCCTCACTCCACATACACCCTCCTCCTCTCCCTTTTTAATAAGATCCTGTTTTTCCCCTCACCTCCCTCCCTTCAGTATCCCATCTTCCGACCCTTGTTTTTCTACTTACCTTACTGTTTCCTCACCAAATTTATCCCCATTTTTTTTAAATGTCCGCTTAACATGACAATTGCAGGCCATCATCACATTGTTCACTCTATGCACTATGCCTCTGTCTTCTCTGTTTAGACTCTAAGCTCTTCAGGTCAGGGACTCTCTATTATTCTGTGTTTGTTCAGGACCAAGCATCAAGGGGTTCTTGGTTGGTCTCTAGGCACCATAACATACACAATTATTCTTCTTATTAATATCAACAACGTTTAGGGCTGGATTCTGATATACTCACTCCAATTTAGTAGCAACGTACTTCCTGAATACTCATGTTGACTTCAGTGGAACTACACATGGAGTAAGAAGCTATTCAACATGAGTCAGGGTATCAGAATCTGGCCCTTAGTTTAAACAGCATTATCGGTATAAAGAGGTCAGGATTTGGGCCCACAACATGTTAAAGAAAAGTCTAGAAGAAGGAAAGTATCTGCAAAATGGGAGAAAATGTGTTCTATTTCTATTCAGGTCTGAATGACTTCAAGGAGAGACTTAAAATATTGTTCAGTATGTTGTATTTTGGGGAAGAATTTTTCCTATCTACAAAAGGTACACTGTGGATGAGCCTGACTTCCATAACTATCCAAAAATAGAAACATAAGGATTATCACACTGGATCAGAAGCAACATCCATCTAGTCCATTATTCTGTCTCTGATAGGGACCAGCAGAAGATATCAGAACTCCATGGTAGACAGATGTGGGATAATTCTCCCCCCCCCCACCCTCCCCGCCACACACCTCTCATCCTGATCTGTTGTAGTTAGAAAAGGGATTAAGCCCCGAAGTACAAGGTTTAATATCTCTTAAAATAAATACAAATTAATGTATAATATCTGAACATCTGCTAACTGGAAACCCATCAACTTTGGGAACTTAACTGTGACCAGAAACTGACCCCTGTTCATTGTTCAGATTATTTTTGTCACTTTCAAATTGCACAGATAAAATCGTTGAGTTGTCACTCCTTCGCTGGGTATCTATAATTGACTGATAAAATTACACATTGCCTACAGGACTCTTCTGTTTCTTGTAAAGAAAGCAATGTTCTTGATTTATGGAAAACTCTTACTCTTTGAATCCACCAGCTAAACATTCAGCATTAAACTTGTGAAATGATGAACTAAAATGGGATGGATACTTGAAAAATATGTATAGAAACAGGCTCATAAATATGTAGCCAAATGTAATTCCTCTTTTTGTGGGGGAAAAAAATCAGGAAAAAACATGAATTATCATAAAATTCCCCAGGAAATTTTTTCTTTCTCCCTATAGCCCTCCCTCTCCTTGAGAGATGATTTGCACTTCCCTCAGTGATTTGGTCTTCCCACTGTTAACTACTGGAAAATGACCAATTTTATCTGTTCTTTGTTCTCTGTCCCTTAGCCTGTTTCTAATCCATAACAGTATATACTTTTCTTAGCCCATGACTACCTACTTTCATTAATAGCCTCTGGCCGGAGACTTGTCAAAGGCTTTTTGAAAACTACAGTAAATTATATCAACGAGTTCTCCTTTATCAGCTATATTGTTGACACATTAAAGAGTTCTACTAGCTTAAAGAGGCCCAAATTTCCTTTACACATTCCATATTGGATTGTCCTTATGTCAATTGTCCCATGGTGTGTAAATGCCCTTGAGTATTAGTTACAATATTATAAATGCTACATTATTATATATGCTGTAAGATTTTATACTATACAGGACACAATAAGATTATAGTACTCCTTAGTGTAGAAAATACTACAGGACTACAGATTCCAGGATATTAAACGTGAAGTTGGGAATTTGATTTGATCTCAGTTAAGCTGGTCTGAATCTGAAATAATTCCACATAAGTCAATTGAGTTACACTGATTAAAACAGTATCTTGACAATTTCCCAGTTTCTTATACTTGATAGTAGATATGATTTTTAGACAATGATCCTGACAATCTTCTTGCGTTAGTAGGATATAACTCACTTATTTGCAGTGCCTCATCCAAGCAATATTGTACCATCACTAGGAAGCAGATAATTATCCTTCTTGAAGCCAAATCAATACATTTGGCTGACTAGTAAGAGGATATTTGACTTATAGATATGTTAACTGAAAAGTGTTCAATTGTATTTTGACGCTTTAGTATCTGGATTTTCTTAAAGAATCAATAAATATCAATAATTGTAACTAAGTAATATTTACTTGACTCATTCCTCTGTATTTCTATGATAGTCTGTAAATGCATGGGATGAATAGACCAATGGGTTTTTTTTTTCTGTTTTTTGGTTTATTTTGCTGGTCTGAACTGATGTCTTGGCTTTTCATGTCACTGTTAAATAGTTCAGCCTGACACACCCACTACATCTTTTTAACTGTCAACTTTACACTGATAAAACTTGAGACCCTTCTGGCCTCGGTGAGGGCTACAGACTGAATTCAGAGTCAAGCCTTTCATTCTAGTTTTATCTTGGTATTGAGTAGCCTTTATTGTGGCAATATAGAAATCATTTCATTTTTACCTTGAGTTTCAGTGAATACTGTACTTTATCTACTGCCAGCTCAGACTCCTTTACTAAAGGCCATCTTTTGTGAATTATCTGATTTGATCTGATCACTTTCTAAAGTGCAATTACCACTACCTTTATTTGTGCCTTTGAGCTTTGTAATGAAGGAATATGCTTCCACTCATGTTACATGGAAATATACAAGAAAGGTCCAAAGCCCTTTGTTGTGGCAGCTCACCTGTTGAAGTTTGATTGGATATTAACAGGGAGCAGACACCAAATTTCATTTCTAGCCTTGAAAAAAAGGCAGAGCTGCTTACTCTGATCAATGACAAAATACAATGTATTTCTGTTTATAGCAGGCTACTCTGGCTTGCCATCAAATGATATAAAATAACTTAATGTTAAATCTGAAACAAATGAATATAAATCCTCTCTGCAAATTTTGAATGTATGAAGAAAGCTCTCTAAAATATCTACATAAGTCATCTGATCTGGGGAGTTGGTGGGGAATGTTGACAGTGAAAGGAGACCTAGACAGCACTAGCTCTGTTCATTGGGATGTAACCCTTCTGCCAGGTCATTAATGGCAGCAAAAAGGTCAATATATTTAAGGTCTCTCTTGACAAATAACTGAACTGGTTTTGTTGTGATCAACTGCATATTCCAGCCTGAAAAAAATTGTTCTAATAACATTTTAAACATAAATAAAACTGTGCAGAGTTATCATGTTTAGGTATTGTGCGTGTGTAAGAAAACTGCAAGGTAATCCATGTTTATGAGGAAAACAGGAGATACAAGCAACTACAGAGCTAGAAAAGACCCAGTTTGAGTTACCACAAAACTTGTACTTGAAAGGGGTAGGGAATTGATCAGGAAATGAGAAACTAATACACATGCATAAGAAAATAGCCAGCCTAACAAAATGGAAGCTGAAACTGTGTACTGTCCAGTGCTGGAGGTGGCTGCCCTGAGAGCATCCTGATGTGTTCCCATGTCCAAGTAACTATTTAGGCAAAACACTAGTAAGCAATGATCAAAGATCTATTAGACCCATCTGCTGAGTGGTGAATCTCAATCCAGCATTCAGCCAGAATCCAGTTTCCCTCCCAGGAACTGAGACCTAGGGTTATCAAGGGATTTAAGCAGTATGTGACAATGGAATTGCTGCGGAGACATGTATATAAATATCTGGCCAGACATGGTGGAAGACCCCATAAGGAAGTGAATATCCTCACAAGCCGAAATCTGATTGAAGTGGTGGCTAAACTTCTTGAAAGTAACTTTTTTGTCAACAAAACAGCTGGTAAGAAAAGGGTTAAACAGTATTTGTTCAGGGTTAATGGTCAAGGTCAAGGCTTTTGTGAAAGGAAGCATTGAAACGAGAATGTACAAAATGTAAGACTCAAGTCAAAGTAAAGCAGGATGTTGGAATGCAGAAACTGAAAGATAAAAGTTACTGGGCTGCACGCTCAGTGCACTATCAGCTCTGCAGTCTGAAGCTTTGATTGAGAAACTGAAGCATGTGAAAAGAACTGCCTTTTGCAAGCAGATTTAGAAGCAATGCAATTGGAAAATAGGAACTGACAGGCACTTTCAATCAGACAGTGAAACTTTTAGAAGGAAAATGTGTTGATATGAAATGTGTTGCATTTTCTGAGGAGGCTCCACCTCCTTTAAAATCCATTTTTTCTCTCCTGGAACAATCTGGACTCTAAAACTGCTTAAAGGCATCTGTCTCTATAGAGTCTACAATCACATCCACAGTCGTCCCCTCCCCCCCCCCAAAAAAAGGCAAAGCTTTAAAATCTTTCACCAGAGGAGACATCGACCATAATGAAAGGAATAAGTTCTTGTCAGAGGCTTGGTCTACATAGGAACTTATGTCCGTATAACTATGTTGCTCAGGGATGTGGATTTTCCACATCTCTGAGCAATGTAGATATACCGACTTAATCCCTGGTGTAGACAGTGCTATGTCAGTGGGATAGCTTCTCCTGTCAACATAGCTACCACCTCTCATTGAAGCACTACAGTGGTGAAGCTTCTGCGCTGCAACGTTCTAAGTGTAAACCTGCCCCCAGAAGCAGGGATATAGAGGTGGTGTTAAAATGGCTTAGGAAATGAGGGAGCAGGCTGAATTTTGTGATCTGACTGGTGGGGATTGGGAGAGAATTTTGCAGAAGGGAGTCGGTTCTGTGGTTTGGTTGTGTTCTATAGGGCTGTAAAGGTGAGAGACAGTGGCAGTTCCTGTGTTGACGTTTTATTTGGGTCTAACGCAGCAATCACTGTTGTCCGTGCTGTTAAGCAGAAACCTAAGAAGCCCCTCGTGGAATGGGTGAGTTGTTGTTTTTTTTCCTTATTCTCTAGTTATGAATAATCCAGCTCATGATGAGCCAGGCTATCCACAACTTGTTATAGGTGGGCTACTTCCAGAGGTTAGGAAGGCAATTAAAATGGTGTTTGATTGGGGTCCTGTCAGGACTGAGATCCCCACTTTGAACTTTAGGGTACAAATGTAGGGGCCTGCGTGAAAAACTTCTAAGCTTAATTACCAGCTTAGCTCTGGTTCGGCTGCCACCATTTTCAATGGATTCCCTCCCTGGGAAACCTTGAAAAACCTTCACCAAATCCCTGGTGAAAACAAATCCAACCCCTTGGATTTAAAACAAGGGGAAATTAACCATTCCCCTCCTTCCTCCCACCAACTCCTGGTGAATCAGTTCCAACCCCCCTTGGGATCTACAACAGGGAGAAATTAACCATTCCCCCTCCTTCCTCCCACCAACTCCTGGTGAGTCAGGATCCACCCCTTGGATCTTGAACAAGGAAAAATCAATCAGGTTCTTAAAAAGAAGGCTTTTAATTAAAGAAAAAGGTAAAAATCATCTCTGTAAAATCAGTATGGAAATTAACCTTACAGGGTAATCAAACTTAAAGAGCTCAGAGGACTCCCCTCTAGTCTCAGGTTCAAAGTACAGCAAACAAAGATAAACACTCTAGTAAAAGGTACATTTACAAGTTGAGAAAAACAAAGGAAAACTAACACGCCTTGCCTGGCTAATTACTTACAAGTTTGAAATAGGAGAGGCTTGTTTAGAAAGATGTGGAGAACCTGGATTGATGTCTGGTCCCTCTCATTCCCGGAGAACGAACACACTCCCAAACAAAGAACACAAACAAAAGCCTTCCCCCCCAAGATTTGAAAGTATCTTGTCCCCTTATTGGTCCTTTAGGTCAGATGCCAGCCAGGTTACCTGAGCTTCTTAACCCTTTACAGGGAAAAGGATTTTGGAGTCTCTGGCCAGGAGGGATTTATAGTACTGTACACAGGACAGCTATTACCCTTCCCTTTATAGTTATGACAGGTCCTAATGTTCAACCCCTGGTTGAAAAAGCAGAATGTGTTTTTGACAGACCCTGGAGGTCTGAATAACCACCTAGTGGATGAGATTAAAGCACTGAGAGTTAAAAGTGTCCAGAAACCCAATTACAAGGGCAGAAAACTTCTAAGTATTGGCGAGGTCACAGTGAAGGGAAAGGAGGCAGTAGTAGGTTCCTGTGGATTCCCTTTTTTGCAGTACAGAGGCATCATGAGGAACTGGAAGAGGAGGCGTGATGGCTTTATAAGCTGACTTTGGGGATTGGGAGTAGTTTGCCAATAGCGATACCTTCTACTCTTCCAGGATTCTTACCTGTATTACCTTGGATGACATGACGGGATATCCCACTACGTCATAAGCAAGCTTTGCTTGCTAGTGGGGTGTCTGTCCCTTTAACATCTAGCATCCAAGCAGGAGATGTCACACAATAGTGTAGTACCATGACCAGAGTGACAGGGGAAGGAGCCACTCACTGGCTTACTAAACCCTTAGAAATTAAAGTAGGTACCTTTTCTCTTAGTTATGTCTTTGTGGCTGATGATTCTCAGGAGATTTTAGGAGCAGAGTGGATGAAAACTGGGGGGTTGAATGGTGGATTTGGCTAATTGTTTTGCTTTGAAATACCTCACTGAGACTGATGAAAACATTCCATATCAATAGTTCATGCAGTGTTTATAGTTAAGGAGTTCATTCGATAGACTGGAGGAAGCGTCAAGTATCGGGGGTAGCTGTGTTAGTCTGTATCTACAAAAACAACAAGGAGTCTGGTGGCACCTTAAAGACTAACAGATTTATTTGGGCATAAGCTTTTGTAGGTAAAAACCTCACTTCTTCAGGTGCATCTGAAGAAGTGAGGTTTTTACCCACGAAAGCTTATGCCCAAATAAATCTGTTAGTCTTTAAGGTGCCACCAGATTCCTTGTTGTTTTTGGAGGAAGCGTGTGACACGTGCTGACATTTTGGAGTTGTGGATGCCACTTGCTGAAGTTCTTGCTAAATCTAAACATGACTGTAGGAAGATGGATGTGTGTATCCAGGTAGAGGGACAGGATCCCACTCCTCAGAAACAGTATCCATACTCTAGAGAGGCAGTGGACTCAATCTGTATGGATATTGATACCCTCCGACAACAAAGGACAGTTTTTGAGGATAGTGAGCTGTAAATAAATTCAGGTCTGTAAATCAATGGTAGCTGGACACTTACCATAGATTACAGGAAACTCGAGTGTACACCAGCAATGACCACTGATGTGGCTTCATATCCTGAGATGATGGCAAAAGTTGTTAGTGGTTTAAAGTGGTTTTCTGTACTAGATATCTCTAATGGGTTTTGGCGCATGCCTTACATGGGGATCTACCGTATAAATTTGACTTTACTCTTGAGAAAGAGCAATTTGCCTGGATAGTGCTTCTACAGGGATTCCATAACAGCCTGGCCATTTTCCATATCCACATGAAACAAGCACTTGGAAGCCTGAAGTTGTAGAGTATATGGAGACCTACTTATTAACATCAGAAACCAGGAGAAACACTTGCTGGCCATGAGGGACATACTTATGCTTTTGCTATTGGTTGGTTTAAAGGTTAACCCCACAAAAATCCAATTTATGCGGCAAAAGTTTTAGTTTTTGGATATCATCCTGGAATTTAGGTCCCCAGACTAGAATACAGTTAGGGTGACACTGTCCTTACCCATCCCTAATGAGGAGACTGTTCTGCATTTCTTCTTCGGCACGAAGGCTTTTGTAGAGAATTCATTCCAGATTATGGAGAGATGGTTGCAGGACCTGTTGTATAAATCCCAAGAGGGGTCCTGAACTGACATGCACACACAAGGGATGTGTGTCCTTAAAGGTCGATTGAAAAGTGCTCCAGTTTTAGTAGCCCCATATTTTGACCAGGACTTTAAGTTGTACCCTCAGGCAAGCACAATGTTTTGGTGTTAGCTTTTACCTAGGAACATCATGGGAAGGACAAACCTATTGTTTACACCTTCCAACAACTTGAACTAAAGTACAATGAGAGTGAAAAGAGTATGCTATGCACATGTTGAGCTCTTCAGAAACTTTATTATATAGTGGGTAGTAACAAGGTTAAGGTTTGTTCAGTTTATGCCTCTCTACTGTTTTAGCAAAAGAAAAGATTAAGGATGGGAACATCTCCATCACTAGGATATCCAGATGCATGACATTCCTCTTGGAGGATAACATAGAGGGAGTTCAACTGGGTAATAGAGCCCCCCCCCTTGTGATAAAGTCCTAAGTCTGTATTGTCTCTAGTAGCAAAGCCCCCATGGAAGGGGCACCCAAGGGGCACTTAGGACCCTTGAGCAGAGTCCTGACATCTTGGAAATTAGCTCTTTGCTACAGGGTAGGAATTCTTTCCCTTTTCTGAGCCTCTCTGGGAACCTATTACACTCAAAAATCCATGTTCATATGTAGTTATGGTGTTGGTAAAGGAACTGTGGGTAGGGAGCCTATCTAAATGAACCTCTCCATGACAGCACTTTTCCCTTTTCACCATTAAAAGGAATAGAGAGCTCTTTTCCTTCTCACCATACATGTGGGGGGAAAGCTTTTTACATGATTTCTATAAATATTCAGGAAGACATGCTACTGATGGGGGTATTATTGGCACTGTACCTATTCTAGCAGTTTATATGAATAAGTGAAAAATATGTATTCTGTACAATAAGTAGGAGCAACTTCAGACAATGTCACTCGCCCGTCATGGATAACCAAAATACCAACTGTTACAATTACTCTGCTTTTAGCTCTGCCTGAGTCACTTGAGATCAGTCAATACATCTCTGAAGCTGAACTTTAATTTAGAGTATTTGGGAATTACGGTGAGTCACTCTATGCTAGCAAGAAAGCAGTTATGTTACTATCTGTATAAATCCAAACTGGGTGGAACTTGAGGCAATTCTCTATATGATAGGCCAACTGATGTGATAGTAACACCTGTGCTGTGTTTCTTTTCAAACAAAACTAACTAAAAAAAAAACCTTCTAAGGTCTAATAGAACATTAGTTTCACCCTTAATCCCCAAAGTAACAGAAATAACTTTCAACTTTGGGTTCTCTGAAGCAAAAATAACTTTTAGGTCCTGAAAGTATAAGAGAGTTTCCTGTTGTACAATTACTAGTGTTCTGTCCAATTTGTTTATAAATGTACCAAGTTATGTAGCTTTGCCAGCTTCTTTGACAGGCTAATAAATCTCAATGTGAGTAGGTTTTTTTTCTTCTAATTCCCTACCCACTGGGCTATTAGCTAGCGTGGGGTGGATGTCTGTCTCTGTTTTTTTATGAAAAATTTCGAACGGTCTCAGTTTCATCCCAGTGCAGAATGAAATCAAATGTCAAAACCTTAAAATGTTTTGGGAAACAGAATTCTTATTCTCAATCTCTGTGTGCAACAGTTCACTATTTATAAAATGAAGGTAAGAGTACTGTTTCTCCTACCCTCTATCAGTCTTTTCTATTTAGACTGTAAGTTCTTTGGAGCAGGGCTCTTCTCTTACTATGGTATGTGTTTGTACAATGTCTAGCCCAATGGAACCTCCATCTGATTGGTGGTATTTGTAATATAAATAAACTACATTATGATTACTTATTATTATTTTAAATAATTTATCACTCACTCTCTAGGCTGCTATGAAGTCTCACCTTATTTACTGCTTAGCCACACAATACATATTTAATTTTTAAATGTCTTCTTAGATCCTTACAGTTTTTAAAATATTGTAATGGAACTATGATTGTCTGCATTAAAAGAAATAGTACTAATTGCCTTAATTAGCAGACATAGTTACATAACGTTTAAATATCCTCTTCTTTGTTATGATGCAAGTATCTGGTAAAATTCTGCCATCAGGTATACCCATTCAAACTGACTGGCTTTATGCCAATTATTTGCTTATTTGCCTTGCTCCTTTGCTAATCTGTCATCTCTAGCTTCTTGTATTATAGCTCTTCTTCAATGTACAGCCACCATCTCAAACTTAATCTCTCTAAAATTTACCCTCTAATCTTTCTTCTTGGTCCTTCTCCACTCTTCCTTTCTGACTCCACTCAGGACAATTTCACTGGCCTTCCTATCTTCAACTCCACATATCCAGTCCTTGACAAAATCCTTTCCCTTTTTCCTCTTTAATAGCTCCAATAGCCACTTTCTCTCACTCCAGTTCTCATCCAGCTCCTATGGAAGAAAATTATAAACTATGGAAGTAAATTGATGTAATTTCTCCCTTCAAATCTTTCTGTGTCCTAATCATCTGCCACCTTGATTGCCATAACTTTCTTGTATCTGGCATCTGTGTTTACCATCAAGTCTATCCAAAATGTCATTGCTAAAGCAGATATCCTCTTTCACTACTCTGATTATATTACCCTCTCCATTGGCCCTGAGTCACTAATGCAGTATACTACATTTCCTCAGTGGTCAGAGGAAAATTCTTTCCCCACTCCTCCACAGCCTCTGGAACTATTCTGTAGCTGACACCATGCACCAGAAGAAACAGTATCTTCTGAGGTGCTAAAGCAGCCACTCTGAGTGCAGAGAAAGAAGACAATAGGATCCACGTAGTAATGCTCACCTAATATCCCATCTGCTGCTTGCACAATGTCACACAGAGGGCCCTTGTGGATTCCTGCACAGGTCAACCCCATATCCCTCTCCCACTGTGCAGCAGAACTGCATTGGTTCTGCTGCTAAGGGAGCTTCTGTGATGAAGTTGATTTGTACCTTACTGAACAAAATTCAAGCTCTTCATCTCCTGTGAAATTCTGCAGAATCTTGCTAGTGTCTACATCTCTTGTATCATTCTTGTCACCCTCCACCCACCTCATCCACTATGCTATTCCTAATCCTCACATTTTCCTCCTCTCTTTGGGCCTGAATCAAAACTCCTTGAAGTCGGTGGAAAAACTCTCATTGGCTTCAATGGGACTGGGTCAGTCCCTTTGTCTTCTTTCATTCTTGGCTTTGTTCTCATGCTGCCCACTCTGCCTAGATTAAGAATCTCTCAATCTGTGCCAAGGATCTTTTTGCTTCTTCAAATCCCCCTCTAAAACACACCTCTGCAGGAAATCTTGTCTCTGTTCTTATCATTAGCAATCCCAGACTCTTCCTCTCTTGAAAAATCCCGTTCTTTATCTTGCTTTGTGTTTAGCCTTGCCTTATTTACATGACAGGATCTCTGGGCAAGGACCATGTAGTATGTTCTATAAAGCTTTGTAAATATATAGATGTATATAAATGTTTGATAAACAATGAAATTCCAAGGCTATAACTGATGGTGGAATTTGGTCCATTCAGTTGAAAAATATTAGGTCTTTAGGTGGGCATGAACAGAAGCATGCATTCAAAAACTGCAGAGCATGTAGATGATCAGGGGGAAAAAAATACGAGACATGCTAGAAATTCAAAATGAGCATGAAATACAGAAATATCACAATTTTCTTCTCTTTATCCACTGCTGATACTGAAATAGACAGTTGTAGCAATAAAATATTTTATAAAATGCTACATTTTACAGTATACTGTCAACATTGTTTTGTTATAATTTACTGCAAAATTGTTTACCTCAGAGGTAGCTACTGATTTTTTGAATGCTCTGTGTCACACACTCTCAGCACCAAGCTATTTCTACTGTGGACCATTCACTTGCATGGAATGCAAAGACACATGTCCCTACAGCTATATGAGAGCCACTTGGCTAGATATGAGTCATATGCCCAAAGGGCAAGGAAGGAGTTAAAGTACAATGTCTTGTTAATAGTGTTGTTTCCCTGAAGACTGCAGCAATCAGTTACTTGAAATATTTTCCTATGGCTATAGTTGTTACACCTTCCAAATGTCAAATGCTAGAAACATAGTTAAAATGAAGTGGACAGACAACACCATTAGCACTGGAGTGAACTTCAGTCCAATTAGAGAGAAGCCTAATAAGGTTAACAGATAAATATAAAAAATATGTTATAACACAATTGGACTAGGATAAAAAACAAGGAAAATATTTAATGTCAGAGAGAATAGATTGCAATGTAAATTAGTAGATTAGCATTACATTTATGTTGCCAGTTTTATTAGTCATTTTGTTTTCTGAACCAGTGAACAGAGAGGCCCATGAAAACAATCTTATTGTTCTAAAGACATTCCCTAAACACTATTTTTTAATCAAAAAAGCACTAGTTAATAGAGAAGTCCACTGAAAATATCAGCAGTCAGGAAAAATGTGTATTTGATGGCTTAATGAAACTGTGAAGAAGAGTAATAAGTAAAATCCTAAAAAAAAAAAAAAATCCCTAGATACTAACATACTAAAAACTGCTCTCTGCCCTTTGGTATCAGACATTTATTAGGGGAAGATGTCAATTTTATCAACCTATCCAAGGAAACTTAATGTTCAGCTTAGTGAGAGTTGTTTTGGGGTCTATGATTTACAATTTCTAAACAAATTATTTCTGTTTAACACCTCAGATAAGGGGATGTTAGTGTTTTATCTTTCACAGCCAGGAAGATCAAAGAAAGCCTTAGGAGACATATCCAAAGTTTAGAAAAGTGTTGCATTAAGTTATCTAGTGGATTTAAAAGTTCACCCTATAATTATGTATCACTATTACTGGGACCCAGTATATATGTGTAACTTTATGGCTAAATGACAGGTTTCAGAGTAGCAGCTGTGTTAGTCTGTATCCGCAAAAAGAACAGGAGTACTTGTGGCACCTTAGAGACTAACAAATTTATTAGAGCATAAGCTTTCGTGGACTACAGCCCACTTCTTCGGATGCATACAGAGTGGAAGTGCATACATCCGAAGAAGTGGGCTGTAGTCCACGAAAGCTTATGCTCTAATAAATTTGTTAGTCTCTAAGGTGCCACAAGTACTCCTGTTCTTTTTNTAAAAATTGTGTCTCAGAAAAGGTAAGTGACTTGTCATGGGTTGGGGAGAGAGGGAGGCAACGTGGTTTAATGAACTAGGCATAGAACTAAGTACCAAGAGAGGCTCTAAGGGCCTCATCCAAAGCCCACTGAAGCCAATGGAAAGATATTAGGTGAAATCCTGTCCCTACTGAAGTTAATGGCAAAACTCCCATTAACATCAGTGGGGTTAGATTTTACCCACTATCATTAATTGGTCTTGGATCAAGCTCTAATTTTTGTTCTAATTCTGACTTTCTTTGTGGCTCTGCAATATATATATATATATATATATATATATATATATATATTGCAGAGCCACAAAGAAAGTCAGAATTAGAACCAAAATTAGAGCTTGATCCAAGACCAATTAATGCTAGTGGGTAAAATCTAACCCCACTGATGTTAATGGGAGTTTTGCCATTAACTTCAGTAGGGACAGGATTTCACCTAATATCTTTCCATTGGCTTCAGTGGGCTTTGGATGAGGCCCTTAGAGCCTCTCTTGGTACTTAGTTCTATGCCTAGTTCATTAAACCACGTTGCCTCCCTCTCTCCCCAACCCATGACAAGTCACTTACCTTTTCTGAGACACAATTTTTAATCTGATTTATTTAACTACCTACAGGCATCTGTGGACACCTTCAGCCTGAATCTCCACTGCCTTCTCACACTATGCCATCATTTACATGTATGTAAAGTGGGTGTAAATGTTACCACATCATCACTCTCCATTCTCATTGGGAGTAGCATTTTATGTCTACTTTGTGCTTGCTCTGAGAAGGGTTGAACAACCACACAAAGTGTAGGTCAATGAAGAATGGAGCAGAAGACTTTTTTTATTTAATGTTTGGCAAACATCAATCCCCCAATTTTACAGATAGACAAACTGAGGCTCAGTGATGTTAAGTGCTTTTTTCTTAGTATAACTGTTGTCTAATAGTGGATCAGGCTTAAGACTGTGAATCAAAGAAAATTGAATTCTAATCCTAGCTCTGAACTGATTTGCTGTGTAAACTGGATATGTTATTTAAGCTCTCTCAACCTCAGTTGCCCAATCTGTAAAATGGGGGTAATGATATTTATCTATTTATGACCTAATATTTTTTAACCAAACAATATTTATGTACTAATACGGGGACCTGGTAGAGGAGGGAACAGAACCTGGGACTGCTCCTTTTATATATGCATACCTCACTAGACCGTCTGGTTCTTCTTAAAAACTAACAAGTGTTAATATCCAGATAGGTAGGCTATTTCACAGGAAATTTTAAAAAGTGCTACAATTTTGTGGAAATGTTATTAACTTGAAATTAGACAGGTCATCAAGACCAGATGGTATTTACTCAAGATTTCTGAAGGAAATCAAGTATGAAATTGCAGAACTACTAACTGAGGCAGGTAACCTATTTATTGTTGAAATCAGCCTCTGTACCAGAATTAGCTAATGCTTTTTTTTTTTTAATTGTTTTAGAGTAATCCTGACAATTACAGAGTGGTAAGACTAACTTTCATACCAAGCAAATTGGTTGAAACCGTAGTAAAGAACAGAATTATCAGACACATAGATAACTCTTCCCCAACATACTGTGTTCAACATGGCTTTTGTAAAGGGAAATCATGCCTCACCAGTCTATTAGAATTCTTTGAGGTATCAACAAAGATGTGGACAAGGGTGATCCAGTGGATAGTATACTTGGACTTTCAGAAAGCCTTTGACAAGGTTGCTAACTATAGGCTCTTAAGCAAACTAAGCAGTCATGGGATAAGAGGGAAAGTCCTCTCGTGGATCAGTAACAAGTTAAAAGATAAGAAGCAAAGGGTATAAATAAATAGCCAGGTTTCATATTGGAGAGAGGTAAATAGCAGGGCTCACCAAGGATCTGTACTGGGACCAATGCTGTTCAACAAATTCATGAATGATCTGGAAAAGTTTGCAGACAACACAAAATTACCCAATATAGTTAAGCCTAAAGCAGACTGAGGACAGTTACAAAGGGATCTCACTAAACTGGATGATTGTGCAACAAAATGGCAGATGAAAGTCAATATTGATAAATGAAAAGTAATGCACATTATAACAAGGATTATGTTTTCCAAATATAAAATTATGGGGTCTAAATTAGCTGTTACCACTCAAGAAAGAGATTTTGGAGCCATTGTGGGTAGTTTTCTGAAAATATTTGCTCAATGTGCAGCAGCAGTGTAAAAAACAAACAAACAAACAAAAAAACAAAAAAAGGAAAGGGAGCCATTAAGAAAGGGATAGATAATAAGACAGAAAATATCATAATGCCATACTATAAATCTGTGGTATGCCCTCACTTTGAATACTGCATGCAGTTCTGGTTGCCCCATCTCAAAAAAATACAATTGCATTGGAAAAAGTACAGAGAAAGGCAACAAAAATGTTTAGGGTTATGGAATAGCTTCCGTATAAGGAGAGAAAAGAGACAGCTAAGGGGGGAGGAAGATATGATAGAGATTTACAAAATTATGAATGATGTGGAGAAAGGTGACTAAGGAAATGTTATTTACGCTTTAAAGTTTCAAAGGTTGACTCAGTGTTGTGTGGAGAAGTACTTCCTTATGTTTGCTTTAGGTTTAAAGCAAACATAAGGAAGTACTTCTCCACACAACACTGAGTCAACCTTTGAAACTTGTTGTCAGGGGATGTTGTGAAAGACAAAAGTATAACTGGGTTAAAAAAAAATTAGGTAAATTCATGGAGAATAGGCCATCAATGGCTATTAGCAAAGATGGTCAGGGATGCTACCGCAAGCTCGGGGCATCCCTAACTCTCTGACTGCCAGAAGCTGAGAGCGGACAACAGGGGATGGATCTCTTAATTGTCCTGTGCTGTTAATTCTCTCTGAAGCATCTGGCACCAGATGCTGTAGGAAGACAAGATACTGGACCAGATGGACCAATAGTCTGACCTATTGGCCATTCCTATGTTCTTATTGATTTAATTTTGATTTTAAAAACAAAACAATCCCTTTTGTTGTTAATGTTTTGCCCAGATAAGTGTCCATTAGGCCAACAGTTAATTGGCTGATATTGGCAAGTTTTCCCCTTAATTTCTTTTGCAAACAGCATGTCTCAAACACTCTAGGAGGATGTTCTAACCATGTAAACGAGAGAAAAAAAGAAAGCAAACTTCAAAGCTCAGTAAATGTGTTTTCAGAGTTTTGTACTCTGCAGGATTTACAGCTGTCTAGGAAGCCTTTCAAAGATAAGCCACCAAATCTATATTTTTATTTCATATTCCTCCAGACAACTAGTAAATTATGTTTCTGAGTATATCGTCTGTCTGATTTAAATTGTAAGATTCTTGGAGTTGGGACCATTTCTTCAGCTATGTATTGTATGTCACTGCACAAATTGAAAGTGCTAAATAAATAATAATTTCATATGCAGTCCTAAGGCAATTATTTTTCACCATATAATAATATATAATGACCAAACGTCAAAAGTTTGCAAAGGTTTGGGTCAGATAACTATCCATAAATGGGCTACACAGGTAGAGCTTATAGCATATGTGAATTTATTTGAACAGCTTTGGCATAGCAATCAGGCTGCAAATCTCCTCAGGATAGGCTGTTTCATGAGATTTGCTTTTCATCCTATTCTGGCAAAATTGGAAATGCTATGAGAATAGTTTTGCATTTTAATCACAGTATTTCATTTCTTCTGCCTCCAGATCGAACTAGTGAAAAAGTATGATTAAATCAACAAGTTTGTTTAGGTTTGGCTTGAGTTTGGAGACAGGGTTTGACTCAGTTTTTATTTTATCTAACCTGGTTTGCTCATTTCTTAATATGCAAAGTGTGTGACTCGACATATGAACTTTAAGAAATAAAAACTTCATGTAAATGTATGAAGCAGTTGTTAAGGCAGTTTTTCTATTGGTAGACAATCTATTGCTGCCAGTGGCTTTCTATACAGAAGTAGCTGTGCAGTTTAGCTGCAATTGTAGACAAGGAGAAACCACATTTAGGACCTTTTTAGTTAATGTGGTTAAACCCTGTCAGTGTCACCTTTACTGATGGAATGATCTCCATTGCTCCATAATAATAACACAAGAATTGCTGTACTGGATCAGACCCAAGGTCCATGTAGTCCTGATTCCTCTCTCTCTGACAGTGGCCAACACCATATGCTTCAGAGACAGGTGCATTAACCCCAGAGTTGGCAGGTGTTATATAACCTGCTCCCCAAGAGCATCTCATCTTAATCTCTAAAACTTGAAGAATGAGATTTTTATCCCCTCCAAAACTATTTTGATATATTTTGTACTAATACATTATTTTATTATGTTTGCTCTAAAAATAATATATAAAAATGAAAAAATTGAAATGAAAATTTAATTTTGGTATGAAAATGTCAACTTTTTCTGAAATATGGAAATTCTCATTATCCATATAAATCTGGAATCATGTTCAATCTCTTCTTGAATCTTACTGAATTCTTGGCCTCAACAAGAACTTATAGTTCATAATGCATTGCGTATGTCTGACAGCACTGGTCTTCATCAGCTGAGTTCTGTAAGCTATTTCTCACACTGTTAGTGTCCTCCTCTTGCATAAACTCCTAGAGTTTATATGCAGACGATGCAGAAGAATGAACTCCTAAATGATTGGAATAAGTCTCAGCAGCAGAAGCAGAATTAACTCTCAGCAGCAGTTTTGGAGAAGGGTTATGATGCTCTTCTAAGAGGTGAGGAGCAATAGCCTTAAGATCTGAACACAGTAGAAAAATTACCTATTACTGACAAGAGGTGATAACAAAAAGTACAGATGAACGTAAAAATGAGTGTAGATGAAGGAAACTGTTTCAATAGGTTTTAATCATGGTTACTGAAATCCATCTGGATATGGCTTATCCTTGACTGCATTATTCTAATACGGAAATTGACAAATCTTCTGCATCCTCTGATATTTTTTTTCTGCCTCATGGGAATACAGGATACACCCACTGTACACATATAAGCTCCAAGATGCATAAGAGGAGTACAATGTGAACTGTTCTTCAGGTCAGGCTGATTAGCTTCCCATTATAAGACCGATTTACAACATTCCCCTAACAGTCCAAAAATGAAATCTATCTCTCTAAAATTTTGTATGGGAAAAAAGCTGGATCCCTTAACTGTTCATTGTCAGTCTTTCTAGCAGGTTGTTTTTGTTTTTAAGATGTAGACTTTTTGTAATGAAAGATTAATAGTGATTTTGGTTTTTATCTGGACTCCATTGAGACTTTAGCTCCTTTTAAACTATGTGCTTAATTTTCATTTATGCTAAGACCCCTTTATACTACTCTTACCACATAGAGGAGACTTAAAGTGGACATAATTACATTTATACCTTCTTTAAGGGCCCTTTCCACTGCAAAAGTGTTACCCTTAATGTAAATGAGAGTTGGACTTAAATGTGTTTACAAATAAATATAGGGGACAAGTGGAGAGCTCTCCAGTAAGATGATGAGGAATGTCTTATGTGAAACATGGACTAGAAGACAAAAGTCACTACTATACAAGTTAATCCTCTTATTACTGTATTCATGTTTAGAAAATGACCACAGAAACCCTTTTATTTCTAGTGCCAGAAGCCTAGAAAGCAAGAGGGAACAAAACACATTTTCATGAAAAAGTAAAGGAAATACATATTCAAGTAATGCAATCTCTGTTTAATTCTCTGTTTTGTTATTCTCAATTACCAAATTGAAGGTGTGACCTTTCCAATGCTAGCTAATATAAAAAGGAACATTCACTCTGAAACTGTTTAGTTGTCCTAGTATTTTAGTCATAACTGTCATCTCATAAATGAATGTTGGGCTGACCTAGAAGAAGGGTCATTGCATTCATGCTAATAAGATCCAGCAGTCCAAAATCCTGCATAAGAGGTGTAAAAAGGCAGCACTGGTGTTCCAGACGATAGGCTGTAAAAACAACCACCTCAGGGTTGATCTGCAGCTCCGTAACTTGCTCTGGTTTCCCTCCCCTACACCTACTTAATTCCTGGAGCAAAGCTCAATTACTTGGGCTTTGTGTAAGGAGGCATGAATTTTACTCCTACTATACATTTAGCACTCATCTATTCATTTTGGAAAAAAAATTCTAATTAATTTACCCAATGAACCATAGCTGCTCTTTGAAACAAATATTAGAACCAAGTTTATGGGCTAATAATCAGTATGCTCTTTCCAATGTTCTTCTCTAATTAAAAATAAGAGTCTCTTTCTGTGATAGTCTGATATGAAATAATTGATTTTTAATTGCCAAATTAAACAAAAACTGAATTATATTTAAAATTGAATAATTCTGCTAAATTAAAAATTAAATATATAAAAGTATTGAATGCATTTAAAATCAAATTTGAAATGAAGAATTTAATTACTTCCTATTGGGTCATATCTCTGCAGTTTCCTCCTCAGATAGATGCAGTCATGTTTCAAGATGAAATTCAGCAATAGACTTTGCAGACACAGAGGGAAAAGTGGAATTTGTATTTCTGCAAAAGCATATTAGCATAACTTTAAAAATTTGACCTCTTTAAAATACCAAGTATTTCTTCACAGAGATTTTTTGCCATTATGATAGACTAAACAGTCTGGAACCTTGAGGCCTTAAAGAATGAGCTTTTTCTGTGCTATGACAGTTATTCAAAACATAGCTTCAGGAGCCCCACATTTGCAGCTGGACAAGCAGACTATGACAGCTTTTCCCTCAGGTTTAAAATGAAGGATACTGATGTGAATACAATATCCATTGTTGTTGCTGTGCTAGCTTAAACATTGACTGACTTTTATCCCTTAGATTAATGAGCACCATAACACTTACACATTGTGTATTAATTAAATGAGGCTCTCTCAGGGCCAAATGCTGCCCCACAGGGCAGTGTGTGCAATTCACATTGACCTCAATGGGAACTGCATGAACTTTTCTCAAGGTGGAGAATGGCTTTAAAAAATAGGAGACATATATTGAAATACAGAGAGCCAAGTTTAACCCAGCTGTACCATTGCTGATTTCATCCAGGTTGAATGTGGTGCAGTTTATTCTGCTTTGGAAGGAAATGAGATTTTTCAATCCATTCCTCATAGAAAACTAAAGGGCCATGTGCTAGGTGGACAAAGGTGGCTGTGATGCTGACAGAACCGTTTAAGCCAAAACCATAGGACAATTCATTTGTATGTGAATGTCAGAGAAGTGTTAAGTGTTAGTATGTGATCATACTAATTCACTTGTATGCTAATAGAGATGAAAGAGGAAGTTGATTGCTTGTTTTCATCTGTCTATATCCTGTAGTTTGCTGTTACATGACTTCTACATTATGTATACCCTGTAATTAAATAACCCTAGATCAAAAGTGTGTTAATGAAGAGATCATTCAGATGTTCGAACTTCATGAACACTAATGGAATGTTACTTGTATTATTCTCATTAATCTATTCCTATGTAAGAAGAGTGCTAACTTCAAAGCAAGGGCCATTGAGTTCACAGTGGGAATGTACAGACTCAGTGTGCATTCCTCACAAGCAACCAACAAAGGAAGGCCCGTGTTGGTACAGAAGTGATCAGCTCGATTTCTGTGTGAAGAAAATATAAAAGATGGATTCAAGGAAAGATCCTTCATTTCTGAATCATTTGGACACTCACAGGGAAGCATTCCAGATGCTAGACAGAGATCCCCAAACTTATTTTGGGTGTCTCTGAGAAACTAATGGAAAACTAGCAGATTATTACCTCTGCTATCATTTTGGACTTACAAACTTAGACTCGCCTGTTAATGTATTTTACCTGCTTTAACCTCTCAATAACTCATTTCTTTTTCTTAGCTAATAAAACTATTGTTAGTTTATTATTAGAGAAATTGGCTGCCAGCATTGTCTTTGGTGTGAGATCGAGAGCATCCATTGACCTGGGGTAAGTGACTGACCCTTTGTGGTTGGGAGTAACCTGATGTGATATTTGGTATAACAACCAGTATCACAAAGTTCAGTTTGTCTGGATGGCAAGATGGGCTGGAGAACCTAAGGTGACTCAATGGTAGGGCTAATATAGTGATCCAAGACTTCACATTTGTTACTGGGTTGGTAAAAGCTAACTATAGAATATACCACCAGTTTGGGATTATTCCCTGTTGTCTGGATAGTCTTACTTGAGATTGGCGCTCACAGTTGTAAGCCATTTCAGAAAATGTGACAGTGGCTTTGTACCAACTTTATGCCCCTGCCTCCCAATCATGGAGCTGGTTTATCCTTCAGGCTTTCCTAAATTGTGTTGTAGTGCACCAGCTTCCAAGGGGCTGGTGGGAATTAGAGTGAAGCAGTACTCCAGCCACAGCACCTTTCCTTCTGCCTTCCCCCTGAATGCCCTCTACGCAAGAGCAGTGAGGGAAAGAGAGACAGAGCACGCTGCCCCTATTTCACTTGGAGATTCCCCTTCCACTGTGTCACTATCCAGGTGCTCAGTAATATCATTTTTGTGGACATTTACTTTCTTTCAAGGCATCTGCAGGCAGGAGAGAAAGATCTGAGCTGACATCTGAAACTGATGAGATTTTATGATTGTCTCTATTCAAAATTCCTGGATTTTGAATGTAGGAGGATCTGAGGAATGAGAGGTACTAATCAGGTACTCTGTATTTCTCCCACCATGCTACATGGTCTTCAAGATTATGTGTGATCTGCAAAGTGCGTAAAATGTTGTGGCATTTTGATATTGTGACATTTTGATATTATAGATTCAGTTACATAAAATTGTATGCATAGTATTTGCAAAATGACCAAATTCAGTGCTAATCTGTGTCTGAAGCATAGTGGTGGAAACTGTCAGTTAAAGATTTATTCATATACGGCATTACACATAAATTGAAAAAATAACAAAAGAACTGTAAAAACAAGCTGAAATTAAACTTAACCCAGTACAGTCCTGGCACTGTTTCCTAGGCAATCAGTTAGTTGAAAGAGCGCTTAGATACTTCTTTGTTGATCCATTTCAGGTAATATTTATGATTAACTTATCAGAATTAGCTGGGCAGGCCTCTGAAAATAATTTTGTTTCCTCTAGACTTCAGAACTACAGCAAATTATAGGTAGACATAATGCATTGCAACATGATGCAAAGTAGTAAGTAATGGAATGAGATATTTTACGAGTTTAACAAGAACGGAAAAGGTAATAGGATGTATTCATTTCCCTGAAAACTCTCCAAAAGGAGGTCAGTCACTGCTGGAAACATAATCATCAAAGAAGAAACATGTTAGAAACACAAATATTACATTGGAAAAGCCTTTTGTTGTTCCCTAGCCAAATATATATTTAAATTCACACATTTTTCATTTCCTTTTCCTTCTTTCTGTCGCCTTCTGAACTTCTTGGATCATTTATTTAAAATGAAGCACTGGTAAAATAAAAGCCTAAGACTTTGTAATAAAAAAGGAAGACTTATCAGCTGCTACATCCTGCAGTTCTATTCTGTTAAGATTTTTATACAGCACCTATCACTCTGGTATTGGCACGCCTTTAAGAAATGCTTTAAGCAGAGTGAGTAACATATTTTACGTATGGTTCTTTCTTTCCTCAGAGGGAAAATTGAGAAATATTTTTAGTTTTATTTAATCAAGTGTGTTTTGTACTTGGAATACAAAGTTGTGAGGTTTAGAGTTGCTCTTAGATCTTGTATAAGTTCATTTTATAGTTTTGGACGAGCCCCTGAGAAAGTTTTGTCTTCTGCACAAACTAGCTTTAACTTCATGGTAGATAGTTCCACTGTTCCAGAGCAGCAGAGATGTCAGGTGTGTTTCTCATCCTGGAACATTTGGTCATTGTTTAGGTTTTCTGGGCCCAGATTATTGAAAATAAGTACAGAGGGGCAGAACCTCAGCTGGTGTAAATTATCATAGCTCCATTGAAATCAGTGGAGCTATGACAATTTGTCAGTTGAGGATGTACCCAAGGGACCTTGAATTTGATACAATAGTCTGGAGGAAGACAGTTTCATGAGTATGCTCCATTCTTTGCTTTAGACATATGATTAATATTTTCCATAGGTATAAAGTTGCATATCTGTTGTGAAGACAACCTAGGGTAATATCATGATGTGACTCACCAAAATACACACATCTCACTCATTTGTCAGACATTTTGTTTGAGAAACCGACTAGTCGGTATGTGTGCTGTGTCCCCTCTGTGCCCAGTGCACAGAGAATGGGAGTCTGTGACAACTCTGTTTGACAACCTCTTTAGCACATGCTGGAGAAGACACAAGCTTTTAGCTCTGTAGGTCATCGGCTCCATCAATGGTATTTGGCAAGATGGCAGACATTACATTTGCTGGTGTCCCACACTGGCATGTTTGTTGGTTGAGAGGTACACTTCATATTTGTAGGGAAGAGGGATCTCCTGATGAAATACAAGCAGGCCACCCTACTGCTTCAGGTGCTCCTCAGTGTATGTAATTTCCAGAAATCCATGAGAGACTAGATAGTGTTTTGGGAAGTGAGTGATAACACAGACTCCTCCAAGGAGCTTCCCTAATAGCTGGTGTCATCTATTGTAAATAGAACTGGTCAAAATTTTTACAATGAAACTTTCTTCCATAGGAAAATTCTAATTCATCAAAACCAAAATGTTCCATGCAAACATGTAGATTTTCACAAAAATCTGTTGTTTTTAAATTGAAATGTTTCAATAAGATTCCAACCTTACTGGAACAGAATTTTTTTATGTTTTCATTTTGAAATTACTTTATCGTATTTCATATTTTTATTTTATTATATTTTATATTCTAAAAATATATACAATAAAATGTCAATAAAATAAAAAAGATGTCAAAATCAAACCCCAGCCCACCTTCCCATGCCAAATAACCAGCCAGTGCTTTAATGCATCATGATAATGATTAAATATTATTCAATAAAAATAAAAGCATTTCAGATGGGATTATTTTTGTTCAGTCTTTCCAACTGACGTTATTATACAGTACCTACATTTCAGTGTCAGAGGAAAGACATTTTTTATGAAGGAGAGACTGATGAGCTGATTGTAGCATAGATTAGCAAATTTATTTTAGAGTTTTTTGCTATTTGGACCAAAAAAAAAAATCCAAATAGCAGAATTTTCTGTAAAGTGGAAATTCCAGTTCCAACCAGCTCTACAGCTAAACATAAAAGGTTGCTCTCAGTTTATTTACTTTTGGTATCTTTTAAGTGAGGATAAAATGTTAGGCACAAAGAATTGGCTGAGGCACATCATAGGCTCTCACACTCTTCGAGAGAGTTGGCATAGCTAGAAGCTATTTCACCAGCACAGTTTCTCTCTCTGATTCACAAGTGTGCACAGCTTCCTCCTGACTCAGCAGTGTTGAGGCAAAATAACTTCCCACATGGAGAGAATGTGAGACAGTCCGGTGTGCCAGTCTGTTGCTATAGTCGCTATAAAAATGTCTGAAGTCACGATTAAGATTTTGTGTTAGAGTGCAAAGTTGATGAAGCTGGAGTACCTATTGCTTTTAGATGTTTGATTAAGATGAAAGTGAAAGAATTCTGGGGCACCAGAGTGTGTCATCAACAGATTTGTAGGCAATATGAAGGGGGAAAGAAATGTACAGATCTTTCCCCTAAAGTTCTAATTTACATGTGGTCACCTTTAATGGTGATGGTTCCAGCCCCACTATAACACACTTAGCTTGCTTCTGCAGGTAGAGAAAGAAACAAAGTCACATGATAGACAGGTCATATGGTTCAATCAGGCCTTCAGAGAGCAAGGGAGACTTCAGGTAGGAAAGCTTGGGAGTTGCTGCCTGAAAGAGAACAGGGAGAGACTCAGAGAATTCAGGAGGGGATGAAGAGACGAGGAGCACTCAGGAAGGCTGGGCTGGGTCCAGCTTGAGCCTGGCACTGGAAAACTCTTTGCTTTATGTTTGGTTTGTACTTAAATTCCACCCCATCAGAAGTATTTTTCTTCAATGATTTAGCCAGAGAGCCAAGTCACTGTAGCAATCAGACTAGTCTGGAAGGTTGGGGATCCAATGTGAGTGAGAAGTAACTGAGGCAGCAACTAGCCTGAAACTAAACCAGGTAGGGGGCACATCTCAAATATATTTTTTAGGGTTTGGGGTGTACAGTGAGTATTCTGCTGCAACCTTAACTGTCAATAGATGTTGGTTTTGTTTGCTAATACATTTGCACAGCACCTAGCATAACAGGTTCCTGATTCTGATGAGAACCTCTTGGTGGGACTGTAATAAATATTTCATAATAATCATCATAAATATGTTCCATTTCAGAGTTCATGCATTAAGGTATATTTATCAAAGCATTCAGACTTAATATAAATTTTTAAAATAACAGGATTATGATAATTTTTTGCAGTATGGACAAAATAATAGTGAGTCTCTCATTCCTAAACATTTTTGAGACATAAATGTTTTACTAAAGGCTTGTCTTCACTACCCATCCAGATCGGTGGGTAGAAATCGATCTCTCGGGGATCGATTTATCGCGTCTCGTCGGGACGCAATAATCGATCCCCAAATCGACACTCGTACTCCACCAGCCCAGGTAGGAGTAAGCGCTGTCGATGGGGGAGCCGCGGAGATGGATTTGCCGCCGTCCTCACAGCGGGGTAAGTCGGATCAGATACGTAGAATTCAGCTACGCTATTCCCATAGCTGAATTTGCGTATCTGAAATCGATCCCCCCCGTAGTGTAGACGTAGCCTAAGTTTCCTATAAGTAAGCTTAATTCTCATCCACTTGCTATCATTGGGCTTTATTTCAAAGCTGATCTTTACAGGACATACACTTGAGACTTTTTGAATTATATAAAAGAGATTGACAGAGCCTTAATTATTCAAGTATTGTCACGTGCCTCTGTCACAATTGCTCTAAAAGCAAAGATTTTTAATAATTGGTAGGAAAGGATTTTAAGAAAGCACATACAATAAAAATGTATTGAAAGATAACCCAGACATAGTGTTGAAGATCAATATATTATAATCTTCTCATATGGAGAACTCAATCCCAAACAAGGACAGATGATTGCAGAAATCTATAGGAATTCAAAGATATCAAAAACATACAAAAAAAACCAGGAGTACTTGTGGCACCTTAGAGACTAACAAATTTATTTGAGCATAAGCCTGAAATCCAATCTGCACTTATTTAGGTCCTCAGACTTATTATCTAAACTGCTCTGAATTGCACTGTTTTCTTTTCCTTTATCATTCAGCTCACCTGTTATAGTATGATGAAGAACAAAATATAATTATGCAAGAAAAGAAAGTAAATAGAATATGTCTCTTCTTAAACATGTTCTATTTGTCTCTTCTTTATCTTCTAATGGTGCCAGAAAATTCTTGGGCTTTAGAGAGGAAAGAAAAGAGGGTATCAGCAATGACCTCCAGTACTTTGTTTCAGAACATCATCTAAAGGGGGTGGCATATTGTGAACATATTTTTCTCTCTCAGACATTTGACTGATTCTGGAATGTGAAGGTAGTTTAACTGTTGCTGCTTGTTGTTATCAGCATGGCTGCAATTTTTCCCGTCCGTTAGTTTCAAATTTACATTTTACATTTCATAAATTATTATATATTTTTAGACCATGTAGTTAGGCATACTTATGGCAAGGCTTTCTGTCTTCTCATTTATTTGTGTCAAATCTGCTTATAAGATTTTTAATGCTATTAAAGAGTAGAGCTGGGCAAATGCTACTAAAAAGTATCCATGCACATTAGTGTTAGCAAAACCAATGAATTTGATATGACAGTATTTCTAAGTCCCTTGCGTTCTCATTGGAAGAAGTTTGGCTGGGTAGGGTTTTCCACGTTCATTTGTTTCAATTTGTATTTGCACCAGAACATGTATTTATGCTAGAAACTATGAAAGTTATGGTCATACAAATCAGCAGTCAGGCAATACATGGGCTGAAATATGTTTGCATAGATGTTTGAATAATTGCAAATAATAAAGACATTGATAAAAAATGAAGCCCTTCATGGGATAATCCACAAAGGAGAAAAATGGTTACAAACATTGAATTGCTTTCTGCAAAGAGTTTGACCAGCTCGACTTCCAGATCACAAACTCTGTTTCTTCCAATCACTCAAACTCTTTTATGCCAATCAAGTTCTCCTTTGCAGGTTCAATTATGTATATCTGTTTCTCTTCCACAAGCTAACTAATGTACTTAACTTGATCATCAGAGTTGCCATTGCATAGCCAGATCTCCTCCACAGACTCTCTGATCCACTCCTAGTGCTCTGAAGACCCACTGAAGCATAACCAATTTCAGGTGCATAACTAGTTTTCATGCATCAGAGAGTTAAAAGAACTGGTTCTCCTTAGTCATGCTGCTGCACATTTACTTTTCTGCTATGATCACTGGCTTGCATCCAGTTCTTTGCAAAGTGGGAGACATAAATTCAGTTTGTCACTAAACCATTTGCATGTATCCAGTCAGTGCACCCAAAAAGTTTTTAAATCCTTTTTATTTTTAGACCAATTTTGTTAACATACTGGTTCTTAGGAAAGAAGAAGAGCATTAGAAATCTGAAGTTGAAAAACAGGTCTTAATTTTGAATGTACAACTTTTTGGAAAGATTAATTTTCACTAGGTTCTACCTGAAGAACAGCATAGCTGATGTGCTTCAAATTTTCAAAACAAATTCTGTTCTGCTCTGAGAATAATCAGGAAAATTTGCAAGTCAACAGGAGTTTCTTTTTCTGATAAAATTAGGAAAAGCTTAAAATAATGCTTGGACCAGAATGGGTCTTTAGTTATAAATATATGGAGCTTCATAATAGAGCAAAAGGTGGACTGGGAAAAGACAAGTGATAAAAGCTTTCAAGATTAGCCTTTAGGTTAATGGTTTATATAAAGGTGAGTGTAGTGTCTGTGTTTCTCTATACAGTTGTTGTGAAATGGGGGGCAGGGGAGCCCTGCTTTCTGTATGAAACTTTACAGGTTTATCAGTTTGTGGATTTTGCAGGAAGTACTTTGCCACATTTTGAAATAGTCTCCTTTGTTTTCTTATTTAAAGAGACTTTTTGCTTAAAAAAAGCCACCAAAACTATAACAAAAACAATAACAAAATTGTACAGAGTCTGATCTTGAAATACTGTAGTCATCTGGGGAGAAATTATATCCCTATTCAAACCAATGGGAGTCTTGCCATTAACTTCAGTATTTCACCCTGGGAATTTTGCCATTGATTTCAGTAGGAGCAGAAATAGGACCATTAAACAGATTCTCTTTTGCCTTTTAATCACTAATTTTCTTTTTAAATTCTTGATACAACTCACTCTAGGGACACCTATGGTATTACTAGGGCTCATAAACCTGTATGGCATAGGAAATTTCTTCAAGTATATCATTTAGCTACAAATCTCTTAATCCACCTCTAAATATTGTATTTTTCACTTTGACCCATAATGTTGATTATATTCATCAGCAAGTATACAATAAGAAGATACATTCTTAAAGATGTATGGTGAAAATGTTAGCTCATCTGCCTGCCAGTATAAGAGTGTTCTTTACAATTTTTTGTAACGAAAGTGATTAGAAAAGAAAATTTAAAGACCTAAGTCTGGTTTTGTGCATGGAATCACATTTATGAGTGAAGCGTAGACTCAGAGTCCAGAATGGCAACACATTTTCTTAGTTAAATTATACAACAGAACTCAGCAGGTAACAATTGAGCAAATCTAATTTTCTAGGATTATAAAGTATCACATGAATAGTTTTATATCCACAAAACATAGTAAGTTAGCAAGGAATTAGTGGACTGATTGAAGATATAATGAAATTATTTTCATGAGGAAATATTTACCCATCATCTGCTGATGTTTTCAAATAAACCTCTGTGTGCTTACTCTGAATAGAAAATGTGCTGGCAGCATTTAATATTCTATGAGAGATTTGTACAGCTTGTGGGTATTTGAGAGTGTAAAGGAATTATAATAAGCTGAATAGTGACATATGCAAATAGTGTGGCTAGTGTGGCTTTCTTTAAAATGTATTTCTATTTACAGTACTTTTAACTCCGGGTAGAACGAGCCTGGACAGTGAGAAGCTCCTGTAAAAAACATGTTTAGTAATAGTTTAAAATTGAAACAGTTTTGTAATCTGAGGGGGGATTTGGGAACTGTAAAAAAAATAAATAAATAAATAAAATAAAAAATAAAAATTGTGCTTAAAAACCACATACACCTCCCCCCACCTCCCAGTATTCTGATTCTCAGGAGTAGTAAACAACGATTCACCATCAAATTTCAAGATCCCTATTCTCGTAGCTATTGGTGAAGGAGTATCTCCAGGCCAGTTAGAATATAATCAATCTATAATAAATAATTGATTCCCTGTCCCCTTCCTTCACTGGGAGCAGACAACTAAAGTGAGAGAGACAAAAGAAAGGAGCATGAGGGCAGAGAGGAGGCAGTATAAACATTAATAAATAAATACTGGACTAAAACACCATCAAACCTTGGGGAGATTACTGTTCAGATCCAGATTATGCAGCCTGAGCCCATCTCTATTTTTCAGTATACAAGAATGACCCAGAAGTGAAGACAGGTATTTTTATTGTTTTAACTAGGTCTTTCCTGTTGCACTGGAAAACCCAGGAGCACCACAAATAGAAGAGTATTTGTAAGCTATCATGATCACTAAGGAATTGTGGTTCAAGTTCAGTATATCCTGATCATTATGAACCTTTCGGATAACAGCTGAATCAGAACTTTACTGAGGTATGTCACCAATATAGCAAGTCTTTTCCTGGAGTAAATTTGAAAGATGACATATTGTGCTATTTGTTACAATTGTAGGGTCATCTGGCAAAGTGTAATGTCTGCTTAGGAATGGGCTCATCACGTGAGGAAAAGGGTCATGTGCCTCTGAAACATAACTGGTTGTATACACACAGAAGGCAACTACTTGACTGCATGCACATTGACTATTTATAGAATTAAGGAAAACCTCTATTATTGTAACATAGAAATATATCTCATGATCAATTTCCTGCACTTACAGAGGTGGAACTTTGCTCTTTCCAATAATCTGTATTGTTTTTATCACTCATGCTTTCAGGATTTAAGAATAACACCTTTTGTTTACATGTTTTTTAGAAAAATATTTTCTAGATGCCATTATGGCTAGAAGTCATCCAAGGAAATATATACAATCACATATGTTTGGAATGAAATGACCACAAATATTTCATAAGCATTTCATTTTGCCATTGGTTGTCAAAGCATAGGAATTATTGTGCCAGAAGAAACCTCTTTGAAGTTTGAATGTCAAGCAGCTTCTTACAATGTTCATGAATAAGTGCTTATGCTGTCTTACTTTGTGACTGATGTTGACAATAGAAGTAGGCAAAAGAAAACACGAGAGATTATGAAATGACACAGTGACCTCATGAAAGTGTTGTCAGAAAACTGGCAGTCTCCTTCAAAGGGCTTGGCTTGATATTTTTATTAGCTTGTTGACTTTTGCACAAGGAATTACACTAACTTTATGGTAGTAACACTCAAATTGTATTAGTTGACATACAAGTTCTTATGATATCCCACATTGTTATAGGCAGTAAAATTCAGTTTTCTTGAAATAGCAGTCAATCCCATGGAATTTTGTAACTCCTGCAACAAATCATGCCATAAAAAGGGATAACTCTACTAGAGTCTGTTGTGATTATTGGACCTAAACATTTACCCTAAGTTTAATGGTGAAAAGTATGCGAAAGTTCATAAGATGTCAACATAATCTATGACTTATTGGCTGCTTGAGAATTAACCATGGAAAATAGGTCAATAAATGACTGTTATGTACCGATGCATGAACCAGACAGAAAAATTGAATTAGTCCAAACAAAATTGACCTTCTGACATAAGTCAACTCTAATTCCAACTCTGACCAATGAAATGTACTGATGTATTTCATATAAAGTATATTATAACTATGTATTTTGGGCCAGTTTGTCAGTGTTAGCCTCCTTTATTGTGGCTGCAGATTTAACCCAGAAATGGCTGTTCTAAGATTTTTTTTTAATAATTCTACAGAATGAACTATTTTCAACAAATGAAGAGCACAAATGACATCTGTTACTGACCATATAAAATGATCTCTCTAGAATAATAGAGCAGCTGGCCTGTCTGATAAACAGACGGAAGCCGAGAAACAGAGGATCCTCTGCGAATGGAAAGATCTATGTGGGTTTCTGGAGAAGGGGCACATTTTTTAAATGAACAGAAGTACTTATGGCACCTTAGAGACTAACAAATTTATTAGAGCATAAGCTTTTGTGGGTTACTGCCCACTTCCTCGGATGCATATAGAGTGGAACATATATTGAGGAGATATATATACACACATACAGAGAGCATGAACAGGTGGGAGTTCACTTCAAAAAATTTTTTTTCTCTTACTTAATTGGCCTCTCAGAGTTGGTAAGACAGCTTCCACCTGTTCATGCTCTCTGTATGTGTGTATATATATCTCCTCAATATATGTTCCACTCTATATGCATCCGAAGAAGTGGGCAGTAGCCCACGAAAGCTTATGCTCTAATAAATTTGTTAGTCTCTAAGGTGCCACAAGTACTCCTGCTCTTTTTGCGGATACAGACTAACACGGCTGCTACTCTGAAACCTGCCATTTTTTAAATGGGTGCACATGCAAACATGCACATTTTGTGTGCCACTCTGAAAATTTGGGCCTAGGAATCTAGAAGCAATTTAGAAAAATAGCTGTTTCAGTAAGATTATTTAAACTGCATAAACAAGATAAAGAAGAGTATTTTGGTTGATTGCAAATCACCACCCAGAGCAGATTATAGAATGACAGTATGAAGCCAATGAAACATGAGATAGGAGCGTTAAATAGTCAAAACAACCTCTCACAGTGTTGTAGGCAGGCTTGGGAAAATTAGATATTTATTGGTAAATACTGATTTTACCCTACACACAAAAACCAAACAAATGTTTCCATTGAAAATAATTGGAATATACAGATAGACAAAGTCGAAAAATACTGCTTGAGAGCTTAGAGTTTGATTTAAGGATATTTATTTAGTATATTTTGACAATTTGTGTTGTAATGGTTATAAAGCTTTATATTAAACTATGAATGTTTACATAAATGATGATTTTCCACAACTGTGAAAATTTAAATCAATAAAAATAAAAAAATGCTTAAAAATAAACATTGATCTTACCCATCCATAATATAAAAATAATAATAAATTCAAGTAGTGGGGTCATCCGCCTCTCAAGCAGCCCGCCATGCACTGAGGTCAATCTGCAGGCCTCCTGTCATCAATCTTTCTCCTCTTCTGGGCTCCCCAGCTAAACTCCACACAGATCAGTCTCACCAGTCCTTCTGGCCCGGCTTTATTTGTTTTCCAAGAACAGGAAACCAAAATGAAAGTAACAACATTAGGCAATTACCTTGCTGGCCTTAGTCCCTGCCCTAAAAGATATCTCCTACCAAACTACTGGCAGGCCTCCTTTCTCTGCAGTTCCTGCAACTTTCTAAGCCCCATCCTCTTCTGCTTCTTGTAACTCTGTATAGGGAAGCAGCAGATCTCTCTCAAGTGTGCCTTTTCAGGAATCCCCTTGGCTGGACGCAGGCCTCTGGCCCGTAAGGGGGCAAGCCACCCTGTTACACACTGACTGAATATACCCTGAAGGCAGGACAATTAAGAACAGAAGAACGGTCATACTGGATCAGACCAAAGGTCCATCCAGCCAGGTATCCTGTCTTCCAGCAGTGCCCAATGCCAGGTGCCCAGAGGGAATGAACAGAACAGGTGTCCTCAAGTGATCCATTCCCTGTTGCTCATTCCCAGCTTCTGTCAAACAGAGGCTAGGGACACCATCTCCGCCCATCCTGACTAATAGCCATTGATGGACCTATCCTCCATGAATTTATCTAGTTGTTTTTTTAAATCTGTTACGGTCTTGGCCTTCACAACATTCTCTGGCAAAGGGTTCCACAGGTTGACTGTGGAAGAAATACTTCTTTCTTTGTTTTAAATCTGCTGCCTATTAATTTCATTTGGTGACCCCTAGTTCTTGTGTTATGAGGAGCAGTAATTAACACTTCCTAATTTACTTTCTCCACACCAGTCATGATTTTATAGACTTCGATCATATCCCCCTTAGTCGTCTCTTTTCCAAGTTGAAAAATCCCAGTCTTATTAATCTCTCCTCATATAGAAACTGTTCCACACCCCTAATCATTTTTGTTGCCCTTTTCTGAACCTTTTCCAATTCCAAAATATCTTTTTTGAGATGAGGCAACCACATCTGCACACAGTATTCAAGATATGGGCGTACCATGGATTTATATAGAGGCAATACGATATTTTCTGTCTTATTAACTATCCCTTTCTTAATGATTCCCAACATTCTGTTGACTTTTTTGACTGCCGCTGCACATTGAATGGATGTTTTCAGAGAACTATGCACAATCTCTTTCTTGAGTGGTAACAGCTAATTTAGACTCCATAATTTTATATATATATATATATATATATATGATAGATAGTTGGGATTATGTTTTCCAATGTGCATTACTTTGCATTTATCAACAATGAATTTCATCTGCCATTTTGTTGCCCAGTCACCTAGTTTTGAGGGATCCTTTTGTAGCTCTTCGCTCAGTCACTTACTGATTGGTAGCACTACTGATTCACCCTTTCATGGATGTCATATACACCATGATACGTTTGATACGTTTAGTTAGTTTCTCTGTTACTAATTGTGTGTCTCTGGACTCATAATGTGACTTTGGCATACTCACTGGGACGTGGCAAGGCCTCTGATCGAGGATGTGTAGTGCTGGTCAGGGCCGGTTCCAGGGTTTTGGCCGCCCCAGTCAACCAAAAAAAAAAAAAAGCTGCAATCGCAATCTGCGGTGGGTGGCAATTCGGCGGAAGGTCCTTCGCTCCAAGCGGGAGTGAGGGACCGTCCACTGAAATGCCACGGAATAGCAGGACCTGCCGCCCCTCTCCGGAGTGGCTGCCCCAAGCACCTGCTTGCCAAGCTGGTGCCTGGAATTGGCCCTGGTGCTGGTGAATAGTAAGAAATCTTATTCACAAATACAGACCTATTCAAAGTTGGACTGACTGAAAAGCAAATTGCAAGTGCTGAATATTTTGAGAATTCACTACAGGAAAATTATATAAATCTATTAGTTGAACAATAACAAAAATGAATGCTTTTAAAAATCTTTTTTTGCTCAATTCATGGACAAAAAGGGACCAAATCCAACAAATTGTTTTCCACAGATAGTTGAACCACATATACCTAAGAAATATCTCTGTCTTCACCAAATTATTCTCTCTTACACACATCTCCAGTGCAAGTCTTGCTACTGTAGAAGTGGTGTTTTAAGGCGGTGGTAGCAGATTGTAAGAGTAATTTCAAGTGTGCTGACTTTTGATCTCCAGTCTTTCTCTGTAGAACATACTCTGGCCAGGCCAAAAACCAAAAAGTTCTTGTAGCTGTTTGTTGGTTACTAGTTGGTTACTACTAGTCTATTAGCACAAAATGTAAAGGTCCATTTTTATAAACCATAGGCTAAACTCTGGTTTCAGAGTAGCAGCCGTGTTAGTCTGTATCCGCAAAAAGAGCAGGAGTACTTGTGGCACCTTAGAGACTAACAAATTTATTAGAGCATAAGCTTTCGTGGGCTACTGCCCACTTCTTCGGATGCATATAGAGTGGAACATATATTGAGGAGATATATACACACACATACAGAGAGAATGAACAGGTGGGAGTTGTCTTACCAACTCTGAGAGGCCAATTAATTAAGAGAAAAAAAAACTTTTGAAGTGATAATCAAGCTAGCCCAGTACAGACAGTTTGATAAGAAGTGTGAGAATACTTACAAGGGGAGATAGATTCAATGTTTGTAATGGCTCAGCCATTCCCAGTCCTTATTCAAACCGGAGTTGATTGTGTCTAGTTTGCATATCA